>NC_085843.1:71929970-72197470 GCF_035594765.1 Anolis carolinensis | reverse complement strand
ATCGGACTTGAACAAAGTCTGAAGATTTTTGTGCCAATCCCGTTACCTTGGTAATGAATAGGGAAATAGGGCTGCGATGTTTAAAATGACCTGGCTTCTCATAAACAATAGATTCCTGCTACTATTGTAAGAGCTTTATAGAGTTTATTTCCATAGCAACAACGTCGTTGGAAGGTTTGTGCATTTACAAAGCCTAAAAATGCAAATGCTGTCTTTTTAGTGGCTGCTAATTTAAGACACCAACGTCTGTATTTTTATTTTTCAAAAAGGACCATAAGATCTAGGGAAAAGGAACCATCTCACTATAAAACTGTTTTAGCTGAATAACAAACAGTGATGAGGAAACACATATACTTAGAGCTAAGAAAAGTTACTTTTGGGACTACATCTCCCAGAATTTCCAAGCAATATTTTTCCCAAGCTCTAAGTATATATTATAGAATAGGCAAATAAAAAAGCACAAGCAGAATGAATTAAAACGGTTCTGCAAATACTTAAGTATAAAGAGTATAATACAGTATAATAAAAGAGGATGATGTCTTCATGCATTGGCATGTGCAAGAAGTCACACAGCCAGGACCACAGCTCTGGCTTTAGTTTTACTGTTTCCGTACTACATGCTATTGTTAGGGGTAAACACATTTTCCGTGAGCAGAGAATTCCTTCTATGACCAGAAGGCCAATTTTGGATTCAACCCAAATAATATTTTGAAACCTATCGCATTTTTTTACTCACATGTCTACTGTTAAGAAAAGCAATATACAAATGTCTTCAATAAATAGTAGGCTCTGTGTAATGGTGAGATGTGAAACTGCAAGTTGACTTAATAAGTATGTTTTATGTTCCACACTAAAATATGGTTCTGCCATGAACTTAGGAGGTAGCACCTGGGAAGCTTGCTCTACAGGAAATAATAATGCCAAATCCCTATGTGGGTTTGTAGTAAATATTACCCTCAGATCACACTTCAATGAAACTTGAAAGTATTGTGTTTAAGGAGAATTAAAAGTTTACACACTGTGAAATTTTATTTGTGTAAAGTTTCCATGAGTTACAGCATTGTCATGTTTATCCTTGTAAAAGTTTCAAGTTCAATACCATGTTTGATTCAACTTCCTCAAGCCTACTACAACTTTGCACAATCCATTGTAATTGAAACAGACTGTTGACCTCATCACGCTCACCTAAAAAAGCATCCTATGATGCTTTCACCCTCTCTTCTGGACTGAGCCTCATGTCAGCCATCACATGACATTGGATTCTTTCCAGCAGAGACCACGTTCCCAACCTGGGTGAAAGCGTTGCCAGAGGCTTCCCCCACAAGACAGGGGAATGGAGCCAGCACGGGTCCTCTGTGGAAGGGTGACACTTTCCCCGTGTGATGGGGAAAGCATCACCGAGAGCGAGCTGTGTGTGTGGTGACAGATTTGCCCTACTGCCCTCTCTTTTCTCACCAAAGCCAGGTAAAGTGGGGCACTTTGCTTGGCTTCGGTGATGAGGCCCATAGTGTTGATTATACTATTTTCTTCATCATCACCACCAACCCTTCATTTAGAGCACACCTTCAGTGTCCACAGAGGATTTGGTTCCTGGACCCTCATGGATACCATGTGGATGCACAAGTCCTATTCTATAAAATGGCATAGTAAAAATAAATCTTTTATATGAAACAGTGAACAATTCAAATGTTTGAATCCATGAGTGCAAAATAATGGATATGATAGGCTGACTGCATCACAAAAGAAAAGAGTGGTAGAACAGTAGCAATATTGGATTCATTAACAGATTTTCAATTTAAAAAATCCAATAATAATTCAAGCACCATAAGACTACAGGACAACCATGACATCATACAATAAGTCCCATCAACAAGTGTTTTTATCCTACTTCAATTACACTATAGAAACCTTATGTGATAGTCCTATGTGATGGTGGAAGGAAGTAGGAACCCAACATCAGTTTCAGATCCAGCAAAAACAATATAAACACACGTTTCTTGATTATTCCAAGATGGTGACTGGGGGCTAAGTTACTTCCCCTGAAGGGAAGCAAACCTGCTATTCCAAAAACCTGCATTCTTCAACACAAAATAAAGAGGTGGTAATCATGTGAAATATTTACAATTATTGATCCTGCTTACTGATATGGAAACGTAATTAAGTCCCTAGAACTGAAACTCAGATTCACAAAGCTTTTTTCTTTTATTTATTAGTGATTAGTGATGAAGGGCCAGATTATGCATTACATGCAAACTCATTTTCTACATCCCCAACATTTGTTTTCATGAAAAATAGCTTTGTGACTCAGCTAGAGAATATAAATATGTATTATAATTCTGGAAGAAGAGAAAAACAGAGGTGATGGGACTCTGCCAAACTATACAATACTGTCTTATCTAGTTTGGCCCTAAAAGTCTTGGACCACTGCCCTGACAGAACTGGAAATGGGTGTGTATATGAGAAAAGGAGGTGATCTCTGAATTTTCTTCTTGGTGCATTGTGGAATTATAGCTGGTTCTCCACAGGCACAGCAGAGTCCTGAACTGTTGTTGGCATCAGGATTAAACACCTGACATTTTACATAAAATGATGTTTCTCTTAGGGACAAAATATGTTTGCCAAGATAAAACCAACTGGCTAACTTTGTATCAAGCCAACTAACAGACTTTGATGCACATGTTTTGCCTTTTCAAGTACATTTAAAATAAACAAATTAGGCATACATGGAAAGCAAATCAACACATGGCGGATACAGATTACACAGGGGAATATTGAGATTAATAGGAAAACACAAAGTACAATGCTGTGATTTGTGTCAGATTCACTGGTTAACAGTTCTGCTTTTAAGTGGGATTAATGGCTGTTTTACACTTCCCTTCCTTTAAATAAAAGGAAGAGCCTGGCACTTCTAAAGGTGAATCTCTAAGGAAGGCTTCATTACCATGCAAAAGTTTGCTCCAACTCTTTTACAAAGGCAGCAAAGTGGAAAAGCCATTCATAGATCTTGCACACTGACACAGGACATTAAAAAAAACCAATCCAACAATAACCACTATGTTTGATTGTTTGGTCAGCAAGAATGTAAATGGAGGAAGAAGTAGAAAATTACATCATGTGTGGTCAACAAAATTAGAAATATAACGATATGGAAAACTTTCTGAAATCTTCTTTTGGCTGTACTCACTCACTTACACAATTGGCCCATGATTTCAAACAAAGCAGGAGGGAATTGCAGTACTGCAAATAATGTTAAGACTCAGAAAATGATTAAAATACTGGCTCGTTGTCTATGAAGACTTTTTGGTGTATGCTGTCTTCCAATCTGACCTTTGTAAACTGAAAACTGGGATCCAACAACTCAGAGCAGCACAATAGGCAAAAACTCTGATCAGTGGACCACTGTAGGAATTCCTGGTGTGATCTTTCTTTAAATATTGGACACAATCCAAAGGTGACAGTTATGGGTGTAATTTTTTTTAATCTTTTAAGATGTCAAGGTAGGATTTCAGAAAAAGTGAGTCATGTCTAAATCTCACTAGTGACAATGGCATGAAAATAGTTGCATTATGTGACTTAATCAGTAAAATATGTTGCAAGATTTTCAAAGTCCCCATTATTCCTGTTTTGTTAATTAACAACATGCATCCCTTTTTGAGTTTATTTCTGGTCATTTAGGAGATTTGCAAAATATTTGCTTCTGAAAAAATGCAAACATGGGGGGGGAGACAGCTTTTATGCCATTTTTAAACAATGGGGAACATTGAGGACTACTCATAAAAGGCCTTAGGGTGCATGAGGCCCGAACTCTTTAATGTTCGCTATCTTTTTGTTTTCAAGTAGAAAGCTTATTTCAAGTCACACACAAAGCTCTCACACAAATAAAATCTCTGTATTGCAAAATGATTTTCATTATTCTGTATTATATATTTTTCCAGTCTCATGTCTCCCAATAGATTTTAAAAATAGGTGATATGTGACTGATCTACATCATGTGTGATCAAAAAGATGTGACCAGACAACAAAAAGGTCAAGATTAGTAATGATGAAGAACTAAGGAAAGGAATTCTGGAATATATATACTAGGGCTGTGAAAAATTTCATTTGTGCCTCATTTGTCATACTTATTTCGTAAGATTCATACATACGACTCGATATTTTGAATCTCAAGTTTTCTGCCCACACAAAAAAATTGAGATTCAAAACATTGACCTATGACTTTTGGAAGAGTTATGCAAGTCTTCTATATGGCTCCAGGTCTCCATTGTGGGCACCACTTCTCCCCCAAAAGGGCTGGGTTGGGTTCCCCCAAAAGAGCCCTGAAGAGGTTGGTGAGGCTGGAGTGGAGGAAGAAGCCCTGCTCTTTCCCCAAAGGATGCAGGTGTTGCACCCCTAGGCTGCATAGGCACCTCAAAACCACACTGGAGCCCCAGAATATAAGCAAACAAGCTGTTTATTGAAGGTTATAAGTAAGCGCAAGTGAATAAAGTTCAGAGTCAATAAAATAGGTTTAAATCCACAAGAGCAATGTACTTGAAAATCTTAAAGCAAGAGTCTAAGAAAGTCACTCAAAAACATAGTCCAAACCAGATATCAAACTCAATCCCACAAAAAGCATCAAGAATAGTCTAAACAAGGTTCAAATCCAAGGTATGAGACAAACTGGAACCATAGGAAACAAGGCTAGTTTGCAGGATCAGACTCCAAAGTAATCCAAGATAATAGAAATCCAAAGAGCAACATTACTGGAACATACAACTGGATCCAAAGGCAAAACAAGGCTAGAACTTGAAGTAAAATTCAAGGCTGCAGGAATATACAGGACACAGAGCAAAGATCTTTCTCTCTTGAATTGCAATGTTGCCACCTCTGCTATAGCAGAGAAGAACCAGGCATTAAAGGAAAATCCAAGCTGTTTCTTTCATGAAAAAAACTTTTTCTCATAAGAAAACTACTCATTAGAGTGCTTCAAAAGCAGTCATTTACTTCTCTGTAAATGTTCTCATTCCCTCCTTCGGGGAGTTATCGCTCCCCTCCTTTCAAACTCATTATCATCCTCTAAACTAAAATGTCCATCTGACACCTGGTGAACTGGCCTTGACAGCGGAGAGGAATGCGGTTCAAAATGCCTGCTTGCAACCATTCTGTCTCTAGTCCCAGCATCCACTGGAACAGACTCTGGCTGCATCTCAGGCCCAAACCCAGAGTCCTCTGGCAAATCTGGGTGCATCTCAGGCCCAAACTCTGGCTGTATGTCAGGCCCAAACCCAGGGTCCTTTGGCAAATCAGGTGCAGGGACAATTACTGGCTCAATGGGCCCAAGCTCAGGGTCAGGCGGAGTTACAACAGCAGGGAGGGATGCATGGCCTCAGGTACATAGCCAAGACAGTTAGATGCCACACTCACATTGAAACTTTAATGTGGGAAGTGAGCGGAACTTGGGGTGGGAGTGTAACAGTGGTAAATGTGTTCTACCATTGCAGCAAGTTTCATCTCAAAAGCTCTAAAAATGAGGGAGAAAGGAGCCCCTGAAACTCCACACTTGCATAAATTACATAACGAAAAAGTAATGAAAATTTTGTTACATTATTATAGTTATGATACGGACCCCTTACAATATTTTAGAAACACTTTAGAAATGACCCTCCCCCCCCCCATTTAGTAATGAGTACTGAAACCTTTTTTTCATTGATCACACAGGCCTAATACTTTTAAAAGATTTAACTCACTTCTCTTCTGTGAGGATAAAAATTGGCAGATGAACTGTGTGTACACAACCACAAGTTGGCATTCAAATCTAATAACATGACAGATGACAGTTGCACATAAAGGGAGAAATACAGTGATGGCATTGTTTTAATTATTCAAAGATCATGTTAAACTGTTTGTTAAAAAAAGTAACATGTCAAATCTTTTCAGCAATGAAGTCAATTCAAAATCACAAAGGAGAAGAATGAAAAAAACATGTCTGTTATGAATTAGTGTTTAATGTGCAGTCTTATCAGATTTCCAACATATTTTGCCACACATTGTTTTCACAGCTGTGTGTTTCAGGTCCACACAGTTTTGTTCTCCACACAGTTGGGTGTGGTGTTTTTCTTCCATGTATTTTTATTTTCTGAACACCGTATCTTTGCTGAAGTTATATTTGTCTAAGAGAAAACAGAGCTATTACACTTCTGTTTTTGTCAAGTTCTTTACTGTGGGGTTATATGTTCCTTTAGTTTTTACTAGCTCTGCCCAACATACAGATGCTACCCTTTATCTTAGCCAAAAGATGAAGCAGCCAATATACACTGTTTTTATAATGGCAAAACTCTGAATATTTTTCACATAACATGGAGTTTCTTTTAGAAAGTATGATGTGGATATTTGAAGAAAGTTAGTATAAAATAGATACTAGTATTTCTGCTTCTTTTAAGCAGTGTGGTCCAACCGCATGCAGCCCACCAATTCTTTAGCTGTTAGCTGGGCCTGATTGTTTCCTGTTTGGGATTCCCTTGTTTTCAGAGTGGTGTTCTTTGCGATATTTTATGTGGTTCTACTGTCTGTGTAGATGAAGAAGTACCCATATGCAGTGCTTGAGCACACACAGTCCCCCCCCCCCCCCAAAAAAAGTCTGTGGTCCTGAGAAAACAGAGGATTTGCCAGACTTTGGTGATGGGAATACTTTGTTGGGAGGTGTTAGCTGGCCTTGATTGTTTCCTGTGTGGAATTCCCCTGTTTTCAGAGTGTTGTTCTTTATTTAGTGTTCTGGTTTTAGAGACTGTATTGTTCTATTTTATTATACCACAGTAATTTTTATATATTATGATTTTAGTGTTTTTGAATACTTGGAGCCAGATTGTGTTCATTTTCACGGTTCACAGCAAAATAATAATAACAACAACAACAACAACAACAATAATGACTTTGGTAATACACACTGCTTCACTCCCTTCTCAACTTCCTTTCTGGAAGAATCATTTCTTGGGAGGTGTTAGCTGGCCCTGATTGTTTCCTTTCTGGAATTCCCAATTTCCCTGCTTTCAGAGTGTTGCTCTTTATTTACTGTCCTGGTTTTAGAGATTATATTGTTCTGTATTATTATATCCCAGTAATTATTTCATATTACAGCAGAATCTCACTTATCCAACATTCACTTATTCAATGTTCTGGACTATCCAATGCAGTCTGCCTTTTAGTAGTCAATGTTTTTGTAGTCAGTGTTTTAAATTCATTGTGATGTTTTGGTGCTAAATTTGTAAATACAGTAATTACTACATAGTATTACTGCGCATTGAACTACTTTTTTCTGTCAAATTTGTTGTATAACATGATGTGTTGGTCTTAATTTGTATAATGATTACCTAATTTGATGTTTAATTGGCTTTTCCTGAATCCCTTCTTATATCCAACATATTCACCTATCCAACGTTCTGCCAGCCTGTTTATGTTGGATAAGTGAGACTCTACTGTATATTTATAATCTTATATTATCTGCTTAGAACTGGATTATATGAGGCCCCTTCTACACAGCTGTATAAAATGCACACTAAAGTGGATTATATGGCAGTGTGGAGTCAAGATAATCCAGTTCAAAGCAGATAATATAAGATTATAAATGGGTTATATAGCTGTGTGGAAGGGCCTTGAGTCTACACTGCCATATAAGCCAGTGCAAATTAGATAATCTGTGGAAGATGCCTAAGTGAGGCCTAACTCTGCCTGTCCCTTGGGCTGAATGGGTTACTAGGAGACCAAGTGGATGGAGATTAGACTTCTAACTGGCAGCAATTGGATAAAAACAATTATTCATCTCCCTCTAATTAGGACTTTATTTTTCTTTTCTTTTTGTTGTCAGAAACTAGAGGCAAGGGTGGTGGATTGTGCTGCCAAATTTCTAGGTTCTGGGGCTTGTATTTTTGTTGTTTAGTGGCAGGCGGGGATTTCATTACTCTTTTATATATATAGATAATAATGAATTTCATCCCAGACAACTGAATACATGCTGTTTATATTGTATTCTAAAGTGTAGTAGCAGAGAAACTGGAGGATGTGGGCTGGGATTCTTACATTACCTCACTGCTACAGGAGAGGCACAAATATGTAGACAGAAGGATATATAGAACACTTGAAGGTTGAGTCAATCATGTGATGTGGAATGGGAAAGGGGAAAACCTTTCTCTTGACCAAGAACTAGCAGACCTCTCAGAGATTAATATGAACCTCTGAACTCTGTAATTATATTTTATTTACAATTCCAGTCTTTCAAATCAAAACAAAAGTATTTTGGCACACTTTCAAAAGTACTTCAAAAGTACTTTGAAAGTATGTCAGCCCTTCCTAATTGAGACCATAGTGGATGACATAGTGTTAAATTTACCTGTCTCTGTGCTACAATCTTAATATAGATTGGGTATCCATGTTTATTTCTAGTAAGGGGAAAAGGAGGTGCTAACTATGTTTTTGAAGTGAGGTTCCTTTGATGTGAGAAGGATCATAAGAAAAGTCCTGCACCATGAGATTGAAAACCAATCTAAACCAATGACATAAAAACACTGCCGTCATGTGACTTGTCCTAAAATTTCGGAAACCCCAGGTAGCCTGGCCAATAGCAAGGGACCATGAAAGTTGTAGTCTAACATGTCTGGGAGGACAATGGTGGGTTCTTCATGTTGCAGTCTAACAACATTTGGAAATCCCCAGCATTTTCACCTACTGCCATAGAACAAAGACTGCAACTACCATAGACTCCATCCAGCAGAGCCAATGGTGGGTAAAAAAACATCCGTAGGTTCCCATATTCTTCAACCTTGATCTAGACTACTTTGTTGTTTCCACAAGTAGCCAGCCAAATTCAGGGTCTGAGGGCAAAAAACAAAAAACAAAACCTTATGCTCTCCAGGAATTGGTATTTAAAGGAATGCTGCAGCTCTCGGTCAATTAAAGGTTGTCTTGGGCAGTAAAGGATCTCTCTCCTCTATAGCCCACTATACTTAACCATAAAACTATGGGAAAGAATAGGGCTGTACCCCTGCTATGCATCACTGCTGGCCCTTCCATGGATTGTGGTGCTTATCTGAAGACACGGCCTTGCTCTCTGCACAAAAGTCCCCCATCCCCATGATGTATGATCTAAGTTTTGCATAGTAAATGGAGTCCACCTGCAGTGGTCCTCTATGACTGTGTTTATTTGATAGCTCACTTTTCTTGTGAATGGGACTCAAAGAAGCTGTTTTTAATTGAAAGACTGTACATCTCTCCAGGTGTTGTTAATCTCTCTCTCTTTCTCTCTCTCTTAGTATCCCTGGCCAGCAAGTGAGAAATAGTGAGAAATGCCAGAAGTAACAGTTCAACAATACCCACATAGGCTGTATGGTTCCCATTCACACATGTAACGTGTAGAGAGCGAGGGCAGGCATCCATCTATCATTATTGTTATTATTAATTGGAGAGTAAAGCCTCAAATAGTACTTCTGAGATAGGTACCTCCGAATATGTGCAGAATGTTCTCTCTCACAGCAGTGAACATCAAACGTCAATTTTATTTATTGGCCTTACATGGGGAGTCAGAAGATGCTTCTGAGCATTTCTGGTTTGTTGAAAAAGTAATTCCTTGTTGACTATTTCTGCTTTTCAAGAAAACAAAGGCACAGAAATAAAAGTTGCTCAACTTTCAAATCCAGCAATCAACTCCTTCCTGCTCTAATTATGTATTGAAAAAAGAACTAGCAATTTTGTGACAAGAAGTATAAAGCAGACAATGGAGAGTACTGCGCCCAAGTCAAAGGTGATGCTTGAATTCCTTCAAGAGCTGAAGCAGCAGTTACATATTGAAAGAATTCAGAGGCACTGTGCTTCCATTCTCTGTGGTCAACATCAGTCTCTTTTTCCATATCTGGGAATGATTGAAATTGCAGTCAAGACACATCTGGAGCTACCAATCTGTGGGAAGCTGCACAAAGGACATGGGAGAGAAACAGGGGGCTTCTTTTACTTGAGAATGAGGTGAAAAATGGAAGAAACTTCCAGAAACCCCTACTGCTCAATAGGCTTTGCTACTTGCTTGAAATGTAAGGTTGAAAATGAAACCTACAAGGAAAGTTAGAGCATTAAGATCTGCTGAGGAGGCCCTGCTCTCGGTTCCACTCCCCTCACAAATGCAACTGGTGGGGATGAGAGACAGGGCCTTCTCAGTGGTGGCCCCTCAGCTATGGAACTCCCTCTCCAGTGACATCAGATTGGCCCCCTCCCTCCTGATGTTTAGGAATAAGCTAAAGACCAAGCACTTGGGGTGTAGTCCATTTATGGAATATGCAATATGCAATATGGAATTCAAGTT
Source organism: Anolis carolinensis (assembly GCF_035594765.1). Taxonomy (NCBI): domain Eukaryota; kingdom Metazoa; phylum Chordata; class Lepidosauria; order Squamata; family Anolidae; genus Anolis; species Anolis carolinensis. Next base: position 72,187,149 of record NC_085843.1, on the reverse strand, counting down.
AAATGCAGCACCAGGAATAACGACTTGGGACTAGGCATCATGTTTTAATCTGTATTAATTGTTTTATATGTTTTATTGGCTTTATCGCATAATGTTTTTGTCTATTTGTACTAAAATGTGGCATTGAATTTTGCCTAATTTGTGATCCACTCTGAGTCCCCCTTGGGGTGAGAAGAGTGAGATAGAAATATAATAAGCAAATAAATAAATAAATGTGATGTCAGGTGTCATGCATGCCAGATGGCTAGAGGACACTTTAGCTGTGGATTCCTGCCTCATCATGAGCTTGGACTAGATGACCTTTCTTGTGCCTTCCAACTTTAGGAAGGTTTGTGAATGTTTCAGGTAGCTGCACCTTAACAGATCATCCTATTTCAAGAGCAGTCCCTAGGGCCAGAATGTAATTTAATCATCTGCTCCTAAACAAGCAGAATAAAAAGGCAACTAAAACACAACCGAGAATAAGAAATACAAATCTTATAGGACTTAAGACTGAATACACGGATCCCAAGCAGATTCCTCAGAAGCAACTCCCACTGGGTTTTGATGCTGATTCTTGGGAAAGGTTGCAGAAGAGGCTGCACATGTCTTGCATTCAGAAATCCCACTTGGGACTGCAGGCAGACTTTCCACCTCCACAGTGCAGCAGAGATGGAGTGCCTCCCTGTTCCACAAACACTCCTCTAGAATCCACAGCTTTACCCTTAATCCCAGGGCTCTCATCTCACTGCAAATGCACATAGAAATGTAACCTATACCCTCCATTCTTATTCATGTCAGCAGCAGTCAAAGAAATAGCTGTGCCAGTTTGAAAAAAATGTGACTGGACTCCTTTATGTCTTTTAAGGCTAAAACAGACTGCCTGGGAAGAAGACAGTCCTTGCATAAGCTTTCGTGGATGTGGTCCCCATCCTCTGTAGTCCATAAAACCTTATGTCAGAAATCTCTTTGTCCCAGCTAATCCCAAAGGTCCTAATAGACTCCTTTGTGTCTTCTTAGGCATGTTCTTAGTGCCCCTTTGTTTTCAAAGGGTCCCTCATCCTAGACAGGAGGAATAGGAAAACTGTGGCACTTGCAATAAACAAAACAGGGACATAACTTCACCAATATTAATTGCTTTTAGGGTATAGTTTTTATAATTGTTTTAGTTTACTATAGTTTACTATGTCTTATTGGATTGTTTTATTATTTTCATCTTGATGCTTACATTTTTATTGTAAGTTTACTGTTGTTTTTTATATGTTGTACGCCACTTTGAATCCCACCCACGGGAGAAAAGCGGGATAGAAATAAATAAATAAATAAATAAATGTTACTGTGCATTATCTTGTATTATTTTGATGTGTTTGTACTCATTTCAAGCATTGAATGTTTGATTTTTTTGTGTGTTTGTAAACTGCCCTGAGTCCCTTTGGGGAGAGAGGGCAATCTAGAAATGATGATGATGATGATTGAGAAACTGATTCCAGGGTAGAGGAGAGGCAGGAATAAAATAAAAAATAATACAAATGCAGGCAATATGGAGAAAACTTTCTTTTTTTTCTTTTTGCACTAAAATTGCCAGAATCCAGAAGCTGATTCTCTAATGCAGTTCTGCCAGGACTGGAAAACATTACCTTTTAGACTATGACTCTCACAGACACAACTATTGGCCATACTGAAAAAGAGATTCTGGTTGCTGTGGTTCCAAACTGTAACTTTCCCCAGCTCCAATTGGAGGGGAGGGGAGCTAGGACTCTTCCTAAAACAGTGGTTCCTAACCTGTGGTTCGTGGACCACCAGTGGTCCCCAAGAACTAAAATATGGTCTGCAGCCTCACTGTTACTACACCGTTGCAAGAGAGACTGGTCTCGCAAAACTCTCTTATAGCGCTGAGGTAATGGGGATGTTGGGAGGGGAGAGGCTGACTATCCACGAAAGGTGCAACAACAAGTCTCCTGACTGCTGCTTATCCTGAGTGGGGTTATTTGGGCTGCCGATTCAGAAAATTGCATTGGATAGGCCACATCAGCTCTAGATTATTAAATATGGTTTTCTGTGGGCGAGCAGATGGTGACTATTGGATGGCATATGTTCTGCATCAGAAACTAGAGCTGATGTGGTCTATCCAATGCAATTTTCTGAATCAGCACCCCAAATAACCAAACCGAATCTAAAGTTGACCAAAAACTGATTCATGACCCTTTTGGCACTAGAGTTGGAGAATGATCCCTGGTCAAGAAAACGAGACATGTGGCAAGTGTCCCGATCCTCCTCCCTTGATCTTCGGGCTGTCTTCTCAGCATTTTGCCAGGAGGAGACAGGCGATGGCTGAGAGCACTCTGGAGGGCTCTCAGCCGCTCCATGCCTTCCTCGGGCGGTCCTAAGGACGGGGCTGCTCGCACCATCCTTATGCCGGGAGCAGAGTGAGGCCGGTGGTGGCTGAGAGAGCTCCAGAGGGCTCTCAAATGATGCATGCCTTCTTCCCCTGTCCTTTCTGCATAAGGATGCAGTGGGCAACCGTGTCTTTATGCTGAGAGGACAGGGAAAATGAGGAGGGCCTGAGGCAGGCACTCAGGAAGGCGCATCTGGCCCTGGGCCTTAGTTTGCCCATGCCTGCTCTATCAGCTCCAGCTCCACGCTGGGACATGAGAGAAGCCTCCCACAAGGATGGTAAAAACATCGGGGCAACGTCTTTGCAGAGGACCAATTCTTTCACACCAAAAGCGACTTGCAGTTTTTCACGAAAAAACAAACAAACAAGTAGATGGGTAGCTCATCATTGGTCTCTGTCCTTCCTCTTTGTCAGGAGTGGCACCGGGGTCTGTCTGTCTCCCTAATGAAGTTCAAGCGAGCGGAGGTGGCCGGCTGTGCTGCCTAGTGGGCGGGGAGGGGGGGGGGGTGGCGAGAGAAAGAGCAGGCGAACGAACGAGCGGCCCCTGGGATGAATGGCCACGTTGAAAACCCGGGGGGAAAACAGAAAAGACGAGCGGCGGAGGGCTGGCTGACTTTCTTTCGGGGAGGGAAGCCCAGGAGAACGGACAGGAGAGGGACCACCAGCGGCCCAAAAAGGAGACCCGAGGGAGCGATGGAGGAGGAGGAAGGAAGGAGGAAAAGAAGAGGATCAAGAGGAGGAGGAGAACAAGGAGAAGAAGAAGGAGTAGTTGAAGGAGGAGAAGAGGACGAAAAGGGGAGAAGGAAAGAAGAGCGAGGAGAAGACAGAAGAGGAGGAAAAGGAGGAGGAGGAGCAAAAACAGGAGGAGATGAGGAGGAGAAGCAGGAGAAAGAGAAGGGTATCAAGAGAAGAAAGAGGGAAAGAAGGAGGAGAAGCAGAAGGAAAGGAGGAGAAGAGGAGGAAGAGTAAGCGAAGGAGGAGAAGCAGAAGGAGAGAAAGAGGAGAGGAAGAAGAAGGGCGACGAGGAGAAGCAAAAGAGGAGGAGGAGGCGGAGGCGAGGGGCTCGGAGGGGTGCCGCGTCCCCTGGGCTCCTCGCCTAAGGAAGGGTCCCCCGAGGCCATCCATCCATCCCCAGCAAAGAAGGAGGGAGGGAGGGAGGGAGGGAGGGGCGCGTCGACTTACAGCCCAAGTGAGAGCAGAGCAGCCCGAGGAGAAAGGCGGGGAGGAGGAGGAGGAGGGCGCCGCCGTTGCGCCTCGCCATCTTCTCAGCAGCAGGAGCAGCAACAGCTGTTTGTGGGGCCCCTCCCGCGGCCAAGCCAGACGGGGAGCCTCGCCGCCGCCGGCGCCCTTGCCGCTCCAATTGTGACGCGAGAGAGAGAGAGAGAGAGAGATTGGCGGGGGAAGAGGCCGCAGCTGGAAGGGCAGAGGGGGAACCAGAAAGCCCTCGCCCCGCGGCTCCTCCCTTCCCTTCCCTTCCCTTGGCTTCGGGAGAGGAGGGGAAGAGTTCCTTCCTCAGAGCCCGGGTTAAATTGAAAGGGAGGGGGGAGCGTAGTATTTTCCGTTAGGTCTTGGTCAGCAAACGCGCACCAAAGGGGAAAAGGAGGAGACTTGGGGGCCATTCAACAGGGAGGGTTTCAAGGCTCGCCCCTTTGTGTTGGGATGAAGCTTCCCTCGAGCCCATTTCCTCGCAGGGGAGGCGGGAGAACAAAGCGGGCTGCTTTGCTTTCCCTCTAAACTTGGAAACGAGCGGCTTCATCTCTTTGTCCCCGGTGGCTCAGTGGGTTAAACCCTTGTGCCGGCAGGACTGAGTACTTGAAGGCTGGGCTGCTGACCTGAAGGTTGCCGGTTTGAATCCAACCCGGGGAGAGCGAGGATGAGCTCCCTCTATCAGCTCCAGCTCCCCATGCGGGGACATGAGAGAAGCCTCCCACAAGGATGATAAAAACATCCGGGCGAGCGTCCCTGGGCAACGTCCTTGTAGACCAATGATTCCCAACATTTTTTTTTGGGCAGGGACCCACTTGACCACATGACTAGGGAACCACTTTGACCAGGGACCACTCTCCAACATTAGTACCAAAGGGATTACGAATCGTTTTTTGATCAGCTTTAGATTCCGATTGGTTATTTGGGGTGCTGATTCAGAAAATTACGTTGGATAGACCACATCAGCTCTAGTTTCTGATACAGAACATATGCCAGCCATTTGCTCTCCCACAGAAAACCATATTTAATCATCTAGATCTGATGTGGTCTATCCAATGCAATGGTCAGCTTTGTGGAAAGAAGCGGAAATAAAATTAATAAAATAAAATAAAGAGGAAGGAGGTTCGTGGACTGGATTTTTGTTTCCGTGGCTCACTGCTGAGCCACGGTCCACAGCTTGAGATCTACACTTGTAGATGGCCAATTCTCTCACGCCAGAAGCGACTTGCAGTTTTTCAAGTCATATCTGACACAGAAAACAAAACCCTCTTTGGCCAGCCAGCTTCAAAGGATGGCTTGTGGCTCCTCGCGGGGATGGGAATTAGGCCCTGGTCTGTTGTGGAAGGCTTTTGGCAAAGGATAAGAGGGATCCTCTCACCTCTGCAGGAGTCTACCGTATACCTTGCAGCTGTGGACAAGTCTACAAATACAGCATTTCCCAGACACAAATCAAACAACATGAAAGGCACTGCAGACTAACTCAACCAGAGAAGTTGGCCATAACAGAGCACTTAGTGAACCAACCTGGACACAGCATATTATTTAAGAACACAGAAATGCTGGAGCACTCTAACAACCACCATGTCAGGCTACAAAGAGAAGCCACTGAAATCCACAAGCAATTTCAACAAAAAGGAGAAAACCATGAAAATGAACACAATCTGGCTACCAATATTTAAAAAAACTCTAAAATCATCAAATAAAGAAAAACATTCAGAAAACAGAGTAATTTCAGACATGAATCAATCAGAGCCAGCTAACATCTCCCAGCAAAGGATTCCCCCAGGCGGTAAACAGCTAGACACTGAAGGCTAATCAATGCTATTCAATGTGATTAATTGAAACATTCACACTTGCTTCCAACAGACGGGTTCTTTCGCCCATCCTGGACCTTCCACAGATATATAAACCCCACTTGCCTAGTTTCCAATATACTCACAACCTCTGAAGATGTCTGCCATAAATGTGGGCAAAACATTGGGAGAGAATGCTTCTGGAACATGGCCATACAGCCCAGAAAACTCACAGCAACCCAGGCCTCGGTTTCTTCGGTCTCTTGCTGATGTTATTATGTGCCTTCAAGGCATCACTGGCTTCTGATGACCATAAAGGGATCCTAGCAGCGGAGTCTTCTCAGCAGAATGTGTTCAGAAAGGTTCCTGATGTTGTTTTCTTCTGAGCCTGAGAGGGTATAACATACCCAAGGCCACCCGGTGAGTTCCCTTCCATGGCTGAGTGGAAAATTAAACTCTGGCCTCCTGCTGCCCAAGGCCCTTTCCACACAGCTGAATAAAACCCCAAATCATCTGCTTTGAACTGGAATATATGGCAGTGTAGATTCAGATAACCCAATTCAATGCAAATATGGTGGGATTTGGTTTGCTGTGAGTTTTCCGGGCTGTATGGCCATATTCCAGAAGCATTCTCTCCGCATATGGCAGACATCCTCAGAGGTTGTGAGGTCTGTTGGAAACTAAGCAAGTGGGGTTTAAAGAACTTTTGTTTGCCTGAGGCAAGAGTGAATGTTGCAGTTGGACAGCTTGATTGGCATTTAATGGCCTTGCAGCTTCAAAGCCTGGCTGCTTTCTGCCTGGGGGATCCTTTGTTGGGAGGTGTTAGCTGGCCCCGATTGATTCCTGATTCGTCTGTTTTCAGAGTGTTGTTCTTCATTTACTATCCTGATTTTAGAGTTTTTTAAATATTGGTAGCCAGATTTTGTTCATTTGCATGGTTTCTTCCTTTCTGTTAAAATTGACCACATGCTTGTGGATTTCAGTGGCTTCTCCCAGGCAGGAAGCAGCCAGGCTTTGAAGATGCTAATCAAAGTGAACAATTGCAACATTCACACCTGCCTCAAGCAGACAAGAGTTCTTTTTCTCACCCTGAACATTCCACAGATATATAAACCCCACTTCCCTAGTTTCCAACAGACCTCACAACCTCTGAGGATGCCTGCTATAGATGTAGTGAAACATCAGGAGAGAATGCTTCTGGAACATGGCCATATAGCCCGGAAAACTCACAGCCATTTGACAACACATTGTGGAATTTTCTGCCTTGATATTCTGGGTTATATGGCTGTGTGGAAAGACCCCTAGTCTGGCACTTGAGCCATTACAACCAAATGGATCAATGGGACCCACAAATGTGGACTCACCAGTCCACTAAGGCACAGGGTTTTGGGTATATGGCTGCAGGGAGGAATAAATGACAGGATTGCCCCTCCAAAAATTATTATCCCTCCCATGAACCATTTTTTGGGATTACAGAGAAGAAGAGTTAGAAAAACATCCACAGCATTGCTGTTTACATTCAGTAACATTAGTTGTGTTCCCACTGTATACTTTGTTTTCTTTGCTGCGTGCCTTCAAACTGTTCTGACCTATGGCAGCCCTGAGAAGACCTCATATCACAGGGGGTTTCTTGGCAAGATTTCTTCAGAGCTTGCCATAGCCTTCCTCTGATACCGAGAGAGTGTGACTTGCTCAAGCTCACCCAAAGGGTTTCATAGCCAAGTGAGAATGGGAATCTTAGGGCTTTTCCACACAGCCATATCACCCAGGATATCAAGGCAGGAAATCCCACAGTATCTGCTGTGAACTAGAATATATGGCAGTGTGGACTCAGATAACCCAGTTCAAAGCAGATATTGTGGGATTTCCTGCCTTGATATTCTGGGTTATATAGCTGTATGGAAGGGCCCTCACTCTCCTGAAGTGCAGTGCAATGCTCAAATCACTAACATCATGTTTGACCCTGGCCTCCCCCTTTTTGGGGGAAGAATACCTCAATTCTATCCCTACATGCCCAACAGGTTTTAAATTACTGCAATACTAGAAATTTAAGGACTAATTGAACTTTTTTTATTTGGGAGGGCGGAATTCTGATTTTACCCCAGTCCCAACTACATACTTGATTTGGTCTGTTGTAGTTCAGACTACCAAAAGAATTCAGATTTAGTTGCTGGTCATGATTTTAAGACACAAATAAATGGAGAGGATGCACCTGCCACAAAATTTAGGTTAGACCCCACTAAGGGACTGGGTGATCAACTTGGTTTAGCTCAGTCTGGTTGAGGATGCATGCACAGAGAAGTTTGACCTGAGCCTCCAGTATGAGTCAAAAACTCATATTTCCATGCAAACGTAAATCAGTTATGGAGAAAACTTTGTAGCCATGGGATGAATTCCATTCAATTGTACTCACCGAGAGACACCACTTTGACAGAGGTGATGAAATCAGTGAGAATAGTCATCTCTCTAAGAGGATTAAGCCTTGCTAGATTTCAGAAGCGGCAGGAGATTTTGCACAAAAGCAGTTTGAGTTTTTTAAAGGATGTATTTGTACCACTGGGATAAATAAGAGAAAATTACATTCAAAACAGAAATGGTTGTAGTTTAGAATGAGTTTTTAAAGGATGTACTTGTACCACTGGGATACATAAGAGAAAATTACATTCAAAACAGAAATGGTTGTAGTTTAGAAACTTGTAATGAATCTAAACTAGGATGTGCTTAGAAAATTGCTGTTGGAGAGAAGTGTCCCGCTTTGGTGCATATGTTATTTGCTTCCTGTCCCTTTCTCATGGATTTGTGGAGACTTCCTATAAAGACAGCATATGCCATAGAAGCATCATTTGGGAAGAAGTCTCCAAAATTTCAGAAAGATAGATGCTCCAAGTACCATTTTATGATAGGTGAAAAACAGTTTGAGTACTCTTTGGTTTCTGCACAGCTGGCACCAATGTCACAGAAATGCAATAGAACAGATGATGAAACAGACAGCAACAGCAGGACCTGAGCATCCAGCATTTTTTCATGCAAGTACCCAAGTTTTTAACCTCCCAGATTCCACAGGCTTCAAGTAAATAGCTTTAATATTTCCACTCTTGGAAGATATAAATAGTCAAAAACACCTATTACTGGATCCAGTCCTGTAACATAAAAGCCAAAATCCAACCCCATGGTACTGTAACTGAAGAAACTTAGTAAAACTATTCATTGTGAGTAGTTGCTAGAGCTGCCTATTTTAAAACTAAGTTCTCACCTGAATGTTTTCTTTGTATGGAAAGTTCAGAGATAAATCAATCTGTTTGTATAGATACATTGCCTCAGTTAATCTCAAACTACATTATTTATTAACTTTCAAGGGTGTTCACATTGGAATGGCATCCCTTTCTATTATTATTATTATTATTATTATTATTATTATTATTAATTATTATTATTATTTTATTATGTCAAGACCCAGGCTGCAGAGCACCAATAACCATACACAGAGGCCAAAATCTATCTAATATCTTTATTGAAGGAGTATATAAAGTTAATAAAAACAAGTGTAGAAAATAGTCCAGAATTAGACCCTTCAGGAAAGGTCAAAATTAGTCCAAAGAAACAATGTCCAATATGAAATATTAAGGTCCAAAGTTGTAATCCAATAACCGAAACACTCACTTTGCCAGGCAAAGTGAGGGGAGATGACAAGGTCCTTTATTCCATGAAACTTGAGCGAGGCTATGGAGTAACTTGAAACAAGGCTTGGTACAAGGCAGCAAGGAACGAGAAGCAAGGACAAGATCCGTGGAATTACTTGGCAAAATCCGGGAAACAAGGCAAGGCTGAGTCCTGGAAAAACAAGGCTAAGTCCTAGGAAGCAAGGCAAGATCCGTGGAGGTAAACAAGGCTGAAAACGGGAACGAAGGCTTGGAAACAGGAGCGCGCTGTCCACACACAACTTACTCCCGTAGCTGACGAATTGACTCCGCAAGAACCCTTTGTGGGCAAAACACCTAAATAGGGTCTAGTTTTCCCACCAAAGAGCAGTTCTCTGGGAAACCAGAAACGAAAGCTAATCTCTGAGTCCAGATGCATGACTCCTTAAAGTTTCCCATGGAAAGCAGGCTTAATCAGCTGAATACTTAGCAGCTATCCTAGCACTCCTGCGAGACGCTGCTTGAACTCCCCTCTGTTGTTTACAAAACTCGTGGCGAGAAAACACAGGAGATTTAGGCTCAGGGCTTGTTTGACAGACTTCTGGAAGACAAATCTCTTGCAGGTGCAAGGTTCCCAAATCTGGCTGGGAAAGTTCCAAATCTGACTGAGACGGTGAAAAACCCAAGTTTTCCTCTTCATCTGGTACTATAGTGCCAGGAATGGGACTACATGGCCCATGACTCATCACACTATCCCCCTCCTCAAGCCCCCTCTCAAACTGGGACTCTCTCCCCGAGGCGCGAGGCCGCGGCTTGGCGGGATAGGTCTGATGGAAGCGGCGGGTTAGATCAGGAGCATGGACTGTGGAAGCGTCTTCCCAAGAGCGTTCCTCGGGGCCAAAACCCACCCAGTCAATGAGATATTGTAGGCGGCGGCGGTGAAAGCGAGAATCCAAAATGTCCTGAACCTCAAACTCCTCCTCCCCATCCAGCCAAACAGGAGGGGGGGGCGGCCGGTCTGTATCAGGGCGCACACCATCCGCCGGAAGGAGCAGGGAGCGATGGAACACTGGATGAATGCGCATAGAGCGTGGAAGTTGGAGTTTGAAAGTCACGGGGTTAAGTTGCGCCACCACTGGATAGGGACCAATGAAACGGGCATCTAACTTCCGGCAAGGGCGATGGGAGGGCAAAAAGCGAGTGGACAGAAGAACCCGGTCTCCTACCTTGATTTCGGGGCCCGGCTGGCGATGTTTGTCCGCGTGACGTTTATAGTCCTCCTTGGCTTGGTCTAGTTGCTGGAGCAAGAGTTGTTGCACCGCTGCGAGTTCCTGCAGCCAGTCCTCTGCTGCGGGAACTTCTGAGGTTTCAATGACAGGAGGAAAGAAACGTGGATGGAAGCCGTAGTTTGCAAAGAACGGGGTTTCTTTAGTAGAAGCCTGGACCCCATTGTTGTAGGCAAACTCTGACAGCGATAACAGGGAAGCCCAATTGTCCTGCTGGTAATTCACATAACAGCGAAGGTATTGTTCCAAAGTGGCATTGGTGCGCTCAGTTTGCCCATCTGTTTGGGGATGATGAGCCGAAGATAAATGAGAGTCTATGCCCAATAGTTTTTGTAGTGCTTTCCAGAAACGAGAGGTGAATTGGGACCCACGGTCTGTGATCAAACTCTTGGGCAATCCATGCAATCTGAAAACATGTTGGAGGAATAGATCTGCAGTCTCTTTGGCCGTGGGAAGGCCTTCACAGGGAATAAAATGGGCTAACTTGGTGAAAAGGTCCACCACCACTAGGATCGTGGTGAATCCACAGGAAGGTGGTAGATCAGTTATAAAATCCGCAGAGATTATTTCCCATGGGTGGGATGGAGTAGGGAGGGGATGTAGAAGCCCTGAGGGCTTTTCCCTTCTTGTCTTGGAGCGCTGGCATACTGGACAGGTGTTGACATATTTTTCCACATCCTTGCGGATCTTGGGCCACCAGAAATCTCTTAGGATCAAATGCATAGTTTTAAATAGCCCGAAATGCCCTGCTGGCTTGCAGTCATGACACAAACGAAGTGCCTTTTCCCTGCCCGGTCCTGGGGGGATGTAAACATGATTTCTATAGCAAAGTAGCCCATCCTTAAGCGAAAAGGGAAAATGTAGTCCTTGGCGAAGTTGGTCCTGCGCCCAGGCATCTACTTGCTGACTAGCCCTGATTTCTTGAGCACAAAGGGGCCCTGGAGTAGAGGGAGTTGATTCAATGGGAGTGGATTTGGTGTTTCCCACTGTGAGCGTGGCAAAGTTCTCGGGTTGTAGCAGCTGGGACTCAAAGGTCTCCTTGCGCCCTGCAGCGTATTCCGGTTTCCGTGACAGAGCATCTGCTTGTTTGGTCTGGGCTGGGGTTACATAATGAATTTGGAAGTTAAAACGTTCAAAGAATAAAGCCCAGCGTTGTTGTCTCTGATTTAGCTTGCGGGCAGTTCTTAGATGCTCTAGATTCCGATGATCAGTATGGACTTCAATGGGAAATTTGGCCCCTTCTAACCAATGTCTCCAAGTTTCAAAGGCTGCCTTTATGGCCAATAGTTCCTTTTCCCAAATGGTGTAATTTCTCTCTGGCGCGGTCAATTGACGGGAATAAAAGGCACAAGGATGAAGATGATCTCCCACCGGTTGTAGGAGTACAGCCCCAATTGCCACATCGGAGGCGTCCGCCTGCACGACAAAAAGGGTTTCAGGATCTGGATGCTGAAGGATTGGCTGGGACGTGAATAATTTCTTTAGTTGCTGGAACCCTTTCTCTGCTTGATCTGTCCAGCGGAAGGGCTGTTTCCCACGGATGCAGCTGGTGATTGGGTCAGACCAGCGGGCAAAGTCTGGAATGAACTTGCGATAGTAGTTCGCGAACCCCAAGAATCGTTGCACCTCTTTCTTGTTGGTGGGCGCCCGCCATTCCAATACTGCTGAAACCTTTGCCGGGTCCATGGAGAGCCCTAGTGGCGAGACGCGGTACCCCAGGAAATCTACCTCTTGTAGATCAAAAGCACATTTTTCCAGCTTGGCATAAAGTCCATGATCCCGCAATCGTTGTAACACCATTCTGACGTGGTTCTCATGTTCTGATTGTGATCTAGAAAACACCAAAAAATCGTCCAGGTAGATGATCAAGAACCGATCTAGATAATCCTGAAAGATGTCATTGACAAAATGCTGGAACGTTGCGGGAGCTCCACATAATCCATAATTCATAACTCGGGACTCGAATAATCCGAATTTAGTCTGGAAGGCGGTCTTCCACTCGTCCCCTTCTCTGATGCGAACTAGATTATACGCCCCCCGAAGATCCAGCTTGGTGTAGACCTTGGCTCCTCGAAGTCGGTCTAGTAGGTCCGAGATTAAGGGCAGGGGATAGCTGTTCCGCTTAGTGATATTGTTCAATGCTCTATAGTCCACCACCAAGCGTAATTCCCCTGACTTCTTTTTCACAAACATCACTGGGGAAGCGGCTGGGGATTGAGAGGGTCTGATGAATCCCTTGCGAAGGTTTGACTCTATGAACTCCCTGAGAGCTTCTTGCTCCGGTTCAGTCAGGGAGTAGAGATGTCCTCGCGGGATCGGGGCCCCCTCCACCAAGTCAATGGCACAGTCATAAGGTCTATGTGGGGGTAATCTCTCGGCCTCTTTTTCATTGAATACATCCCAATATTCTGAGTACTTCTTGGGCAAGGTGATAATGGGTTCAGTGTCTGTGGCATGGCAGACCTTGGCTACAAGGCAATGGTTTTGGCAATATTTTGAAGCAAACTGCAGTTCCCTGTTGGACCAGGAGATGCTTGGGTCGTGAAGCGTCAGCCATGGAATACCCAAAATCACAGGGAAATGGGGAACCTCGGTAACAAAGAAGGAAATCTCTTCCATATGTTCCCTTATCCACATTCTGGTGGGTTCCGACCACTGGCTTACGGGGCCCGTCTTGAGGGGGCGGCCATCGATGGCTTGCACCACACGGGCGTTCTTGAAGTCATGATATTGTAATCCCAGAGAGTCGGCATACTCTCTATCAATGAAATTGTTTGTGGCTCCTGAGTCTATCATGGCATGGACCATGACGGGTCCTTTTTTTGCTGACCACAAGGTGACCACTAGAAGAAACAGGACCCCAGTTGGCGGCTCTTGAGTGGGTTTTTTGACCGGGTTGGCGAGCCCCTCTACTCCCGGTCGCTGGCTTCCCCCGCCGGCTGTGCGCCAGCCGCCTCAGACGTCTTCGTCTCCGTGGAGGACGCCGCCGCCAGACGAGCGGCGGGCTTCCCTTTGGCTGGGCACTCTCTGGCGAAGTGGCCCCCGTTTCCGCAGTACCAACAAAGATTTAGGCGTTGGCGGCGGGCCTTCTCGGCGGCGTCTAACCTGGGACGCACATTGCCCAACTGCATCGGCACCTCCTCGCTCCCTCTGGGGTATGGGGCTGGTGGTGGGGGTCTCCATGCTGGACGCGGCTGGACGCTGGTGGGAGCGGGAGGTTTCACCCCAGCTCTACCGCTCTGGCCTCGGACCCATTGTTTTCTGTTAGCCAGCATGACTTCAGCTCGTAAACATTGATCAATGAGTGCTTCAAGAGAGTGAGGGGGATCCACCTTGGAAATTTCCTCCAACATCTCGATGTTGAGACCCTCCCGGAATTGTCCTCTGAGGGCTATATCATTCCATCCGGTGCTGTGGGCCAGCACTCGGAACTCGGCTATGTACTGGGACAAGGGTCTGTCCCCCTGAGAGAGGCGCCGGAGTTTATGGCCGGCCGCCTCCAAATTGTCTTCGATCCCCCAAGTCGCCTTAATGTGATCCAAGAAGTGTTGCGCTGATCTTAGATGCGGGGAAACGTGGTCGAACAGTGCCGTCGCCCAGTTGGCCGCTGGCCCGTCTAAAAGGCTGTAGAACATTGATCAATGAGTGCTTCAAGAGAGTGAGGGGGATCCACCTTGGAAATTTCCTCCAACATCTCGATGTTGAGACCCTCCCGGAATTGTCCTCTGAGGGCTATATCATTCCATCCGGTGCTGTGGGCCAGCACTCGGAACTCGGCTATGTACTGGGACAAGGGTCTGTCCCCCTGAGAGAGGCGCCGGAGTTTATGGCCGGCCGCCTCCAAATTGTCTTCGATCCCCCAAGTCGCCTTAATGTGATCCAAGAAGTGTTGCGCTGATCTTAGATGCGGGGAAACGTGGTCGAACAGTGCCGTCGCCCAGTTGGCCGCTGGCCCGTCTAAAAGGCTGTAGATCCACGCCACTTTGATGTCTTCTTGGGGGAACTCGGCATTGCGGGCCTCTAGATAAGCCTGGCATTGGCGACGGAAAACATGAACCTTAGAAGCTTCTCCAGAAAACTTGGTTGGCAATGCCAAGGCCGGGAGACGGATTCCGCGTTCCTTCAACCCCTTTACTTCTCCCTCCTGCGCATTGAGCTTATCACGGATGCGGTCCACTTCCTCCTTGTCGATGGTGTAGCTGAGTGGCTGACCTCCCGGTCCGGCTCCGGTAGACATTCTGGCCTAGGTTAATTGGTGCTTAGGGTGGCGGAGTCAAACTGTCAAGACCCAGGCTGCAGAGCACCAATAACCATACACAGAGGCCAAAATCTATCTAATATCTTTATTGAAGGAGTATATAAAGTTAATAAAAACAAGTGTAGAAAATAGTCCAGAATTAGACCCTTCAGGAAAGGTCAAAATTAGTCCAAAGAAACAATGTCCAATATGAAATATTAAGGTCCAAAGTTGTAATCCAATAACCGAAACACTCACTTTGCCAGGCAAAGTGAGGGGAGATGACAAGGTCCTTTATTCCATGAAACTTGAGCGAGGCTATGGAGTAACTTGAAACAAGGCTTGGTACAAGGCAGCAAGGAACGAGAAGCAAGGACAAGATCCGTGGAATTACTTGGCAAAATCCGGGAAACAAGGCAAGGCTGAGTCCTGGAAAAACAAGGCTAAGTCCTAGGAAGCAAGGCAAGATCCGTGGAGGTAAACAAGGCTGAAAACGGGAACGAAGGCTTGGAAACAGGAGCGCGCTGTCCACACACAACTTACTCCCGTAGCTGACGAATTGACTCCGCAAGAACCCTTTGTGGGCAAAACACCTAAATAGGGTCTAGTTTTCCCACCAAAGAGCAGTTCTCTGGGAAACCAGAAACGAAAGCTAATCTCTGAGTCCAGATGCATGACTCCTTAAAGTTTCCCATGGAAAGCAGGCTTAATCAGCTGAATACTTAGCAGCTATCCTAGCACTCCTGCGAGACGCTGCTTGAACTCCCCTCTGTTGTTTACAAAACTCGTGGCGAGAAAACACAGGAGATTTAGGCTCAGGGCTTGTTTGACAGACTTCTGGAAGACAAATCTCTTGCAGGTGCAAGGTTCCCAAATCTGGCTGGGAAAGTTCCAAATCTGACTGAGACGGTGAAAAACCCAAGTTTTCCTCTTCATCTGGTACTATAGTGCCAGGAATGGGACTACATGGCCCATGACTCATCACATATTATGACACAGCAAACAAGATAGATATTCTGGATTTCGTATCACAAAATCATAAGTCGAACACTTCCCAAGTGTCTAGGACTGTGTGATGTATTTTTGGATGATGCGTGCAGATCCCAGTAGGGTGGCCTTTTGCAGTTGGCAGATCGTGATTTTGTCAATGTCTATTGTTTCCAAATGCTGGCTGAGATCTTTTGGCATGGCACCCAATGTGCCGATCACCACCGGGACCACCTGTACTGGTTTCTGCCAGAGTCTTTGAAGTTCAATCTTGAGGTCCTGATAGCAGCTGAGTTTTTACTGTTGTTTTTCGTCAATGTGACTGTCACCTGGGATGGCAACATCAATGATCCAAACTACTACTACTACTACTACTACTACTACTACTACTACTTCTTCTTCTTCTTCTTCTTCTTCTTCTTCTTCTTCTTCTTCTTCTTCTTCTTTATACCCTACCTTTTCTCTTCACAAAGGAAACTGATCTCAAAGTCATTCTATTTTGATTGAGATATCCCTGCAAACTGAGAAGACAGGAAAGCTTGGAAAAGATCATGATACTGGGGAAAATGGAAGGAAAAAGGAAGAGAGCTGGCGTAGACTGGTCCATGAGGTCACAAAGAATCAGAAACGACTGAATGAATAAACAACAAAAAATCCTGCAAACTGCCTGAATCAGCCCAATTCAGTTTTGGGCCAGAGAGAGAGTTGTAAAACAAAGAAGGCTATCCCTTCAACATTTACAAAACATGCAATGCATAGTGTGTTCTATATTTACTAGGATATCATTCCCATTGGACTGGATGAGACTTGTTCCCAGCTAAGTTTCTGTGGATCTGGCTCTGAAACAGAAGTTTACCATTCACACTCTTCTATGATCTGTAATCCTCATCCATTTTGCTAGTTTCCCAAGAGGAGCAGAAGAAATGGATTAGGGAGTGCTACATGCCAGGAGAAATAGTTCAGTTAGCTCTCCAGACATTAGATCTTGGACAGCAGCTATACAGCCTTGCCAAACTAATTAGGCTAGGATATTGGCTCTGGTGCTTGATTCATGGCAGTGATGTATTAATGGAAAATCTGTGTACTCTTTGTGTTTAGAAATATACTTTTCCTTGTGGTCCTGCATGCTTTCACATGAACACTTTAAAAAATAACAATAGTGCTTTCTTAATGTTTCTAGTAGCTTGTCTTAACTGTTGCTTTCTTTCATTTGATGTTTTTGCACTAAAGGAGGGCACTTTTAAATATACTTTAGCATGAAAACGAGCAGTGGAATGGGTTGCACACATCAAAAGTAAATGAGGATCTCTCTTGATAGTACAGTAAAATTTGAACATTCAGCATCTTTGTTTTGTTATTATTAGACTCTCAATTGTCTTTTCATTTTTTAAATTAATAAACTGGGATTATGTACAGTAGAGTCTCACTTATCCAACATAAATAGGCCAGCAGAATGTTGGATAAGTAAATATGTTGGATAATAAGGAGGGATTAAGGAAAAGCCTATTAAACATCAAATTAGATTATGATTTTACAAATTAAGCACCAAAACATCATGTTATACAACAAATTTGACAGAAAAAGTAGTTCAATATGCAGTAATGCTAAGTAGTAATTACTGTATTTATGAATTTAGCACCAAAATACCACTATGTATTGAAAACATTGACTACAAAAATGTGTTGGATAATCCAGAACGTTGGATAAGCGAGTGTTGGATAAGTGAGACTCTACTGTATTTATATTCTGAGACTGGATACTTGGGATCTCTTCCAAGTTGTGTTGAATGATCCTGAGTATCTGTGGTTGTGCCTAAAGTTGTTAGTCTTTCTGTAACAATCTTGAGAGTCAAATTGCATTGCAATCCTATGCCTGCTAATTCCAGTGAGTTCAAAATACATAGTTTTAATACTAAGAAGGAATGCATCAGCTTGCAGTATTTCAGCACATTATTCCCACCACTGATTTAAGTTATTAGAAAATATTTGCAAGTTTAATGGAATACTGTACAAGCATTTTCTGACTAGCATCTCAGCTTCATTTCAGACCTAATTCTTTTCTCCAGTTGTATAAAGAAGCATGAAAGCTACAAAAGAGCTTTTTATTTGTGTCAGGAGCGACTTGAGAAACTGCAAGATGCTTCTGGTGTGAGAGAATTGGCCATCTGCAAGGACGTTGCCCGGGGACACCCGGGTGTTTGATGTTTGACAATAGAACTGTTTGAATATGAAAAGTTAGGAACAATGCAAGAAGGAAATTCTACTCAATATGAGATTAGTAACAATATATGTTCATGAGAGGGAAATAATATTTGATAAACTTGACATAATTGTGAAACAAAGCTATAAATGTAAACTCATAGCCGCTTTGAGTCCCCTTCTGGGGAGATAAAATGGGGTATAAATACATATAGTAATAATAATATTGAATCAACAGCTGTGTTGGAAAAGAAATTGTGTGCATATGTATCATTTGCTGAGCTTGTTTTTAAAACTTTAACTTTGTTTCTACAGCCACTTTGTTTCAGTCTCTCATAAAGTAAAATTCTATTTAAATTGTTTATATTTCTGTGGAATGTGTTATTTATAATTTGCTCGCAACACATATTTTGTATCATCTATTGTTACATTCAAGTTCATGTTTTTTCTTTTCTTTTATGTACTTGAGTCATCTATACCAGTGCTTCTCAGGCCATCTAATGTATGGAACCATCAGTTGTTTTTCTTCCATTGTGTCATGGATTGGCAACATATCTGTGCCTATTGCACACAATTGTTGTTGGATTTTTCTCTCTCTCTGTCCAGGGACCAACAGCCAATGGCTCATTGATTGATGGCAGTCCAGGAATCATCACTTTTAATAGCACTGATTTATATTATGCAGTTCATCCCCTCCCCGGTTTCCTGTCTTTTAAATACATCTTAATCTTTTAATTTTTTAATTTTTATTTGGATTTTATTGCTAGGAGCATCTTTGAGCTTCGTTTTGTTCAATAAAAGTAGAATACACATATAACTAATAAATACATTTCCTGTGTGGATTGCCCGGGAAGAAACTATTTATTAGAAAGGCATGGTGCTTATATAATAAATGCAACAAAAAGTTAAAGCATTAAAAGTACATTTTAGTCCATTCACTAAGACAACATAATATAGTCAAAAGTAATATGAAGAGGATGGGCGACTGGGAGGGATGGAGAAATCAGAGTCAATCATAATAAAATAGTTTTAATAAAACTTAAACATTAATACTTCTAACAAAATATAAGATTTGATTAGTATAATACTGTATTTAGGCCCGGGCTGTGGCGCAGGCTGGTGAGCAGCCAGCCAGCTGCAGCCAGCTGTAACAAATTACTCTGACCAAGAGGTCGTGAGTTTGAGGCCAGCTCGGAGCCAATGTTTGTCTTGTCTTTGTTCTATGTTAAAGGCATTGAATGTTTGCCTTATATGTGTAATGTGATCCGCCCTGAGTCCCCTTCGGGGTGAGAAGGGCGGAATATAAATACTGTAAATAAATAAATAAATAAATATTGCTTATGTTCAGAAGGAAATCTCAATCCTATAGTTTTTATAAACTGATGTCTTTCACCAGCTGTCTTGAAGGGCAGACCAATGTAGAGTACATTGTAGTAGTCTACTCAATGCATGAACTCCTGTGGCCAGATTATCTCTGTCCAGGAAAGGCCATGGCTTGCAGGCCATTCAAAGATGGCCATGGGTCATACCATAATATTCTATGCAGTTTAATATTTTCCATAGTGGTCATGCAACATTTTAAAAATGGGATGACTCCTTGCTTTAACCATGATTTCAGGATTAGTGCTCTCTGCCTCTCTCCTCTCATAAACATATTGCCTTTTGGCAAAAAGTGGGCCAGTTGACCAGCATTAAGACTCCTCCTCTGACCCACTTTAGTTGACTAGGTTTCTTCAAGATCCCACCTCTCTCATCAAAGCATGTGGCAGTATTCCAAGAGTCAGTGTGACTCTTTGAGCATTAGACAACTCTGGAGATCAGGATATAAATCCCCACTCAGCCACTGAAACCCATTTGGTGACTTTGGGCAGGTCGTACTTTCTTGGTCTCAGAGGAAAACAAAGGCAAACCCACTCTAAACAAGCTTTGCCAAGAATCCCATGATAGATTCACGATAGGCTGGAAAACACTTGAAAGCTAACAATAACAGTGCCCTATTCAGGTTCTTGATTTACTTTTCAGCTCAGTGTTCCTATCATGTCCTCTCTTCCTGCATGATCTTGGAGCCTAAGGTGCTTCAAACTTGGATGTGTGTGCATCCCTTAGGATATCCTTCTTTGTGGTTGTGGCCAGATTGATTAGCATTGAATAATCTTGCAACTTCAAAGCCTAGGTGCTTCCTGCGTGGGGGAATCTTTTCTTGGGAGGTGTTAGTTGGCTCTGATTGTTTCCTATCTAGAATTCCCCTGTTTTCTGAGTGTTGTTCTTTATTTACTGTCCTGATTTCAGAGAGTTTTTAAAATACTTGTAGCCAGATTTTGTTTATTTTCATGGTTTCCTCCTTTCTGTTAAATTGTCCACATGCTTGTGGATTCCAATGGCTTCAATGATATGAGCAAGTTTTTGAATGCCTTCTCACTAGCTTGGCAAGGCCAAGTTCTATTGGAATGTGGTTCCAGAAGTCAGCAAAAACTAACTAAGGTGACCACAACTACCATAATTTAAGTCAGCACATATTAAATTGATATGTTTAATGTTCAGGTTCTTCCACTTAGACTAAAACTTTGCAAAATGTTAGAAATTGATATTTGCAAGGAGGACCTGTGTGTGCTTACAATGTCTCAAGAACTGCCCTAGTTGCATTTTCCAAAGCCTAACCAAGTAATCATGGTTTTTAGTGTGGTTTTCATCATGTCATCAGTGGGTGGTTTTCTTATATTGTTAGTTAAATTGCTATCTATGGTACCACTTGACCAGATCAAACCCTATGGTAACATGTTAATGTGCATTCTAAGTTTTGGCAATATTTGGATTCTTAAATGATCATGATCACCACCACGTTGCAGCAGATGATTTTAAGTTGGATCCCTCTCCATACATGGAAACAAATTGGCTGGTCTTCAGCAAGTCATAATCTTAGCCTAAGAAGACCCTTAGGATTGCAAAAAATCAGACCTGACCTGAAGTTATGTAACAATTGCAGTAGATGTATATTAAACAGATCTGTCATCAGATAAATATTTCTTTTAAGACACTTTTGCGAACAATTTGCTAGAATGTGAATACTTAATATCAGTACCATTTTAGCTGATTTTAAATATTTCTAAGGAGCCCTGCTTCTGTTTCAATACACATTTACCTGGTCAGCTCACAGAAAATGCTCTAGAGACTGCATAGAAAGAATATATTTTAGTTGAGTTCACAGTCCCCAGAATCTTTACAACTCCTTGACATCTTCCACATTTTTACTTCTGCTCTAGAAATCTCTTTAGACTGCAGCCAATGACTCATACACAAGCTTCGGCTGCTCCCTAGGCTGCTGCAGGAATTCTCTAATGCTCTTTTTATGCAGACCTTCCACAGCTTGGCCTTGAGTGATCTTAGCTTCTTCATCTTGTTGTTGCCATTCAGCTGCTTCATCCAGGCTCCCCCCCTCCAATTTGCTGTCCAGGTTGGCTCCAACC
Source organism: Anolis carolinensis (assembly GCF_035594765.1). Classification (NCBI taxonomy): domain Eukaryota; kingdom Metazoa; phylum Chordata; class Lepidosauria; order Squamata; family Anolidae; genus Anolis; species Anolis carolinensis. The sequence goes on along the minus strand of NC_085843.1, from coordinate 72,165,966 downwards.
TTCTACTCTTTTGCAGGTTCCTTGCCTTTTATCATCACAGAAACCAATTACCAGTACATTTGAAGGAACCAACTTTATCATCCCACCTGGCCAGAGACTGTGCACCAATGACTCTCCATGGAATGTCTTAAAACCCATGCTTGCTCTATATATTGCTCTTTAGCAGTATATATTCACCTGAAACGGAAATATATCTACATGGTATAATCTCATAGAGTAACTGTAAAGCACTTCCCACTGATAAAACAATTTATACTTTCCTAGCCAAAGCTCTCAGCCTTACATGGAAGCAAAATGCATAATTTTCCTTCTGGCTATTTAACCTTTTCACAATGTTTAATATTGTTTTTGTGTATCTTCAAGTAGTTCCTGACTTATGGCAACCCCGTCATACCTTTTATGGGGTTTTCCTGACCAGATTTGTTCAGAAGGGGTTTGCTTCCATGTAAGACTGAGAGTGTGTAACTTGCTCAAGATCAACCAGTGGGTTTCCATAGCTGAAAATGGATTTAGACCCTGGTCTCAAAAGTTGTAGCCCAATGCTTAAACCACTACACTTTTCTGGTTCTCACATAAATATTACCAGCAAACAAATACAGTTATATTTTAAACATTTTCCTTTGTTATAGGTCTCTTTCTTCATAGGGGATATCTCTTGATTAGAAGAATAAAAATGAGTTAGGAACCAAATAAAAATAATTTGTTGCTTGTCCTGTGCTTATCCTTATTCAGACATTATTCATCTTACATTCTTCTGCTTATAAATAGGAAATACTTCTCTCAGTGCTTTCTTCACGAGGAATCAGTGCATCTGAAGGAAAGAGATTCTGGTTCACAAAGAAGGTTTTCCATACCAGGAAGAATTATAGCAAAGTGGGAATCTTATTTACATGGAAAGCTTACACAGGAACAGCAATTTCTCTTCTATAGGTTTTGATATCTGAGTGAATCATAAATTATCAAACAATTAAAGTAAAACATATATCAAAACAAATTTCATATTCATAACAATAAAATAAAATGGTATATGTACAGTGATTATATACAAAATAAAAATATATAAAATATTTAAACATGGAAAATGAAATGAAATTTTGAATAGCAATGTCCCAACATAATTTGGATTCTATGGAACAGAGAAGAAAAGGACCTCTAAAGATGTGGTTGGCTCTTTAAATATTCATTACCTACTAAAAGTTCAAATTTCCTCATTCCAACAGGAGTGTTAAAGCATTTATATAGCTCCTCCTCCTTTAAACACACCACTCATCTTCTCATAAATCACAAAGTGTCAAAAAAAGATTTGTGATAAAAGTAAGACTGCAATTTTGTATGATCACAAGAGACCAATAATTAGTTACACTGAGTTCCAGTGATTTCTGGGCACAAGTTACAAAAGGAAGATCTTTTTAGTTGTTCCATTTATGGAGTGTATTCATCACCTGGCACCTACAAAGTTATTTTTACAGAGCTGGGAGGTCCTATCACATTATACAGTTATTATATAGCACTATGATTCCACTTGCATTTTCATAACAACATCCAACAGAACCCTAGGGTTTGTAATTTGGAGGTGAACTAGGACCTCTGTGGTTCAAAATGCAAAGTACTAGAATTCCATAGGATGTTGATACTGCAATGAATAGGATGTAGTACAGTTCCATAATTATGTAGTGTGGAAGAGTTTTAGGCCAAGCACTTCCTTCCTACCAAATAGACTCCCAACTGTCCTGATTTAGCAGGGACAGTCTGATTAATCCTCTGTCATTCCACTTCAGTAGTTGCTAAAATGTCCCAGTTTCTGTTTCCTCATCTCGCTTTCCCTCTCCATCATCAGCTTGCTTCAGTGGCACTCACTGGGTTGCAAAAGAATGTGCAAAAGTGTATTTATTAAGTCAGCAAGAGGAAGAAGAAAGAAGGAGGTGGTTTTTTCCCATTCCTGTGGGTTCAGGCAAGAGCAAATTGCTGTAGCCTCTCTTAAGATGTGAGTTCTTTTGTCATCTTGATGCACACTGATGTTACTTGGTCAGAATGCACTCCGGTTTTCATCTGTAAAATTTTGGGTGGGATATCCAGACACTTTTGATACTATTTATTTATTTAGAGTATTTATTCCCCACCATTTAACCACAATTTTTAAAAAGTGGCTTACAGTTAGTTAGCTTGACAGTTCCCTACCCTCAGGCCTATAATCTAAATAAAACATGACTCACAAAGAAATGGGGATGGCGAAGTGGAAGTTAAATCCACTTTCTGGCAGCTCTCCTTCCCTCTCAGAGTAGTAACAGATGGAACAGAGAAGAAAGTCCTTTCAGCAGTCACTGAAGCCCAGGCAGATAGGATGGCTGTCTTTCCCTGTGTATTTTATTGCTTTATATGCAATTCATAATTCATAATCCACCCAGAGGATTTTGCTCTCAGGAAGATGAAAAAAATAAAGTGTAGAATAAGGAAAAAAGAAAGGAATGAAAAAGCAGGAAAAAAGCACTGTTTGTTTCCCATTGTACTCACAAAGAAGATATAAATATGATTTATATAGTACAGAGCATCCCAATTAATTTATACATGTCTGTCTACTTGGCAGTTTCATTAAAAATCATCAGCCCTCACCATGGTCAACCAGCTATACTTTCCAATCCATTTGTCATCTGTTTAGCAAATTATTTTAAAGGATTTCCTTTCTAGAGCTTCTTTTTTGAGATTACAATGTTACTGATCATATTTGCAGGGTGCTCCTGAGATCTCCAGTCCAGAAGATTAGTTTTCCTTAGAGACAAATGACACAGAAATGTGATAGTCCAATTTCATGTAAGAAATAGCAAAAAAGAAAAACAAAGTTTTGCTGAATAAAAATTGACAATATGATTGCAATTGAAATAATTCCAGTGTGTGTGTTTTTCTTGAATTAAAATAAGCTTAAAAGGAGGGGAAAGTGCTGTCAGTGTCATACTTTTCTCCATATTTTAATTGCAATTGAGAATGAGCTTACTCTCACCTACGGAGATTGAAAGAAATCACAAACATTGACTTTACAATTGTATTGCTTTCCAGCCATCGAAGTACTTTTTGTTCTGTACCTATAATATTGGTCAAAAAATGTTCCATGTAATTTCGTAGTTGAAAAGTTATCCAAAGAAGGTAAAGTGAGTGTTTAAAAGAGAAACAACTCCACCTGGTGCTCAAAAGTGGTAGGCCAGCAAACGCTTTTGGGTCTCATTAATTCTCTCCAGCAAGGATCCAAGTAGAGATTCATGTGTCCTGAAAGACAGGGATAGAAAAGTACACAGGGCAGGTAATCACAAAAGTTTGGGCTGAATTGGAATGAACACTGTGGTTGCAGTGAAAGCAGTTGTGATGTGTTTTCTTGAATTTATTTATTTATCATGTCAGAAGCAAATTGGGAATACAGTTATAATGTATAGAAAAACCCCAAACAAAGTAAAAAAACCTGGTATTATACTAAATTTTCTTTGACCAGAAGCTGCCACTTGGAGTGCCTCTGGTGTGGCTGTAAGAAGGCCTTCCATTGTGCATGTGGCAGGGCGCAGACTACATTGTAGGAATCATAAAATCAAAGAGTTGGAAGAGACCTCATGGGCCATCCAGTCCAACCCCCTGCCAAGAAGCAGGAAAATTGTGTTCAAAGCACCCCCGACAGATGGCCATCCAGCCTCTGCTTAAAAGCCTCCAAAGAAGGAGTCTGTGGTTTGCTGTTCTCCACACTCACATGTTGTGGACTCTACTTTGTAGCCCCATTTCTTAAGATTAGCTCTGCATCTCATAGTGCCAGAGCGCACTCTGTACAGCGCCTTCCAAGTCACCCAGTCTTTTTTGTGCCCAGGGGGGAGGTTCGCATCTGGTATCAGCCACTGACTGAGGTTCTGGGTTTTCGCCTGCCACTTCTGGACGCTCGCTTGCTGTGGTGTTCCTGCAAGTATCTCTGTAGATCTAAGGAAGCTATTTCTTGATTTAAGACATATGCTTGCTGGCTGATATCCGAACAGAGGATGGGCTGGAGATGCTAATCCCTTTTCTTGAATTAAAGTAAGCTGAATATGGAGATAAAATTGTTGCCAGTATTATTTTTACTGCAATTGAATATGACACACGTGTCAAGCACAAGGACTGCAGGCTGAATCCAGTCTGCCCATTATTTTATGTGGCCTGTTAGGTTTTCAATCACATTTATACAGTCTTACAGTTACAAACATCCCTTTGAAGACATCCATAAGGCTGTGTGAAAAAAATAGCAGGAGAAGAGATATCATTCTGGAATTCCAAAGAAGACTGCAAAGAAAGGAATAATGCTAGAAACTATTGAATTGCTTCTCAAGAGAGTGTTCTTTATTAATGAAACAAACAACCCAATAGTGTATTTTCTGGGTATGATATGACAAAAATCCAGCCATGTCAAAGCAGATGTACCTTAACATATATTGGTTTACTGCTCCTGGTGACAGAGTATCATGGAGAAGATGAAGCTGTCAGAGGAATGGCAGCATCCAGCCTCAGAGTAGTACCACTTCAGAGCAACATGAGTCTGAAGAGATTTTGTGCTCTCATAAGATACTTGAGCAAGAATGGAACAGAAATAATACACAAAGTCACTGAGCAAATGGATGTGTTTCAGGACATGCAGAATGTTGAGCAGCTTCCCATTGGGTCCAAACCAACGAACAGCTGTTTCATTTCTGAAGTACCATAAATGCTCATTCCAACAGTTTATACAAAGGAAAAAGTAACAGATGACATAGAATGGTAGTAGTTCTGCAATGAGAAGATACCATAACCTCTGAAGGAACATTTAGCATGGCAGACAGCATGGTACATCATGGAAAGTCAAGCTTGGTCAAGTATATGTTGGCACTATTTGAAAAATAAGCCATGCCTCCTTCTGTTACTTCTGCAGTCAGTAGAGCAGTTGGTAAGAGATCAGCAGATGGTATGCCATGTGTAGAAAATGTGCTCACAAGGACCACAGCAGCATCTAAGGGCCCTTCCACACAGCCATATAATCCAGAATATCAAGGCAGATAATCCACAATATCTGCTTTAAACTGGGTTATCTGAGTCCACACTGCCATATAATCTAGTTCAATGTGGATTTTATACAGCTGTCTGGAAGGGGCCTAAGTGACATCCTGTGGCTTTAAATAGATGGCTGGCACGTGAAAGGGCCCTTCATGGGAGCATACTTCCCTTAGTAAAATGTTGTTGTTGTTGGATGAAAAATTAGTCCGCCGTATCATGTGTTGAGCCCTTGGTGGTGCAGCCGATTAATAATATAAATATTAATAAACCTTTATTTATATCCCACTCCATCTCCCAAAGGACTGAGGGCAGCTTACACTGGGACAAGTCCAAAACAGTATTACATCAATACAAACAGTAACACAATAAAATCACAGTATAATAACACATCTTATAAAAGGTAAAATAACTTAAAACATAGACAGTAATCCCAATCAGTAGTCAAGCACCATAGGGCATGGGCCATTTTAAGGGGAAATGGAAACCTGAAAATACATATTTTTCAGTGACTAGGGATGGGGGCTACTAAAGGTAATAAAGTGCATGGAATGGCCAAGGCCTAGGTAAAATGCACAGACAATTAATTATCAGCTATGAGAAGGCACCTGTGAACATCCAGGGTAGGAGCTAATCTAATCTCCTTTGGGAGGGAGTTCCAGAGCCGGGGGGCCACCACTGAGAAGGCCCTCTCTCTCTCGTCCCCACCAACCACACTTGAGACGAAGGTGGGATCAAGAGGAGGGCCTCTCCAGCAGATCTTAGAGCCCGTATGGGTTCATAGAGGAAGATGCGTTCACAAAGATAGGCAGGTCCTGAGCCGTTTAGGACTTTATAGGTGATCACCTGCACCTTGAATTGATCGGCAGCCAGTGGAGCTCTTTTAATAGAGGGGTTTTCCACTCCCTATAATCAGCTCCAGTTAGTAGTCAGGCCGCCGAACGTTGTACCAGTTGAAGTTTCTGAGCTGTCTTCAAGGGCAGCCCCATGTAGAGTGCATTGCAGTAATCCAGTCTGGAGGTAAGTAAGACATGGACCACCATGGCCAAGTCAGGCTTCTCAAGGTATCTGGTGCACAAGTTTTATTTGTGCGAAGGCCCTCCCGGCTACCACTTAAACCACTGAGCTGCTGAACTTGCTGACCAAAAGGTTGCCGGTTGGAATCTGGGGAGCGGAGTGAGTTCCTGGTATTAGCCCCAGTTTCTAGCAGTTCAAAAACATGCAAATGTGAGTATATCAATAGATACTGCTCCGGCAGGAAGATAACGGCGCTCCATGCAGTCATGCCAGTCCCATGACCTTAGACCATGCCGGCTCTTCGTCTTAGAAATGGAGATGAGCACCAACCCCCAGAGTTGGATATGACTGGACTTAATGTCAAGGGAAAACCTTTACTTTTACTATCATGTTTGCAAGATCTTTCTGAAAATGAATTTTTTAAAAACCATTCATGATTCGCTTCCTAAATATTTTGGGTTTTTGTTCTTGCACTTGTTAGTTGGAAATGACAGCGCTAGAATTTTTAGGATTTAGAATTTTTTAAGAAATGCATTTAGTAATGTGGAATGTTTTCCCAAAAAAGAAAATTTGCTCCTTTGAAAACACATTGATATGTGTTTTCTGGCTTTGGATATTAATGTATGGTGGAATATTCTTTCTTCTGCATCAGAGACAGTTCTGTTGACATGGCTGTTTTTGTCTCCTGAAATATACTGGAATTCCTATGAAGATAGCATGCAGTCCTGAAGTCACTTAGGACCACTTACCCTTTGTATCCATCTGGATTCAAATCAAGGATGTTAGCTTAATTTTGTGAGTGGCTTTATCTCTAGTTTTCAGTTCTCCAACTAAAGATCTGATCTTCTACTGACAGCACAGTAAGCATTCCTACCTCAAGTAAGAGTTTGGCAACACTGAAACCATGTGCTTGTGTTGTCAAGAATGAGTGTCAGACTACACAGAGAAGCCATTGAAATCCACAAGCATGTGGACAATTTCAACAGAAAGGAGGAAACAATGAAAATGAACAAAATCTGGCTGCCAGTATTAAAAACTCTAAAATCAGGACAGCAAATAAAGAACAAAACTCAGAAGACAGGGGAATTCCAGACATGAATCAAACAGGACCAGCTAACACCTCCCAACAAAGGATTCCCCCAGGCAGGAAGAAGCCAGACTTTGAAGCTGCAAGGCCACTGAATACTAACCAAGCTGGCCAACGGCATCATTCACACTTGCCTCAAGCAGACAAGAGTTATTTTCCCCTCCCTGGACATTATTATACAGATATATAAACCCTTGGTGGCACAGTGCGTTAAAGCGCTGAGCTGCTGAACTTGCGGACCAAAAGGTGCCAGGTTCAAATCCCAGGAGCGGAATGAGCGCCCGCTGTTAGCCCCAGCTCCTGCCAACCTAGCAGTTCAAAAATATGCAAATGTGAGTAGATCAATAGGTACCGCTCTGGCGGGAAGGTAACGGCGCTCCATGCAGTCATGCCGGCCACATGACCTTGGAGGTGTCTACGGACAACGCCGGCTCTTCGGCTTAGAAATGGAGATGAGCACAAACCCCCAGAGTCGGTCACGACTGGACTTAAAAGTCAGGGGAAAACCTTTACCTTTTATATAAACCCCAACTGCCTAGTTTCCAACAGACCTCACAACCTCTGAGGATGCCTGCCATAGATGTGGACGAAACGTCAGGAGAGAATGCTTCTGGAACATGACCATACAGCCCGGAAAACTCACAGCAACCCAGTGATTCCAGCCATGAAAGCCTTTGATAAAACAAGAATGAGTGGTGATTGAGGGAACATCTCCACTGTAGAATTAATATAGTTTGGTACCACTTGGCTCAATGCTATGGAAGCTCGGGAGTTGTAGTTTGGTGAAGCACCACTACTCTTTGGCAGAGAAAGCTAAAGACCTTGCAAACTACAGCTCCGACGGTAGAATTGAGCCATAGCAGTTTAAAGTGGCTTCAAACTACATCAATTCTACAGAGAACCTGCGATCAATATAAAGGGAAACGCTGAGGCGGAACGATTGTGTCGCGGCTGCTGTTTCCGGGGGGCGGCGAAAGGCGTTGCTCCCCTTGCGCCGGCTTGCTGGAAGGAAGCAAATCCCGACGCAGGATGGCTTCTTGCCGGGTGGCTCGCGGCTTGTGGCGGGGCTGCAGCGGGAGTGAGTGCGCCAGTGGGTCCGGGGCTGTGATAGCTGGGAAGGAAGGGTGGGGCATGCAGGTCACTGGGCCTCCCCATCCTCAGTTGTTTGGTGGAGGATTACTCGCTTTCAGATCGTTTCAGATTTATTGTGATCCAAAGCTGAGCCGATCAAAGGTATTTCTTGGCCAGATTTGTCAGCCATTGCCTTCCCCTGAGGCTGAGAGAGTGCGACTTGCCCAAGGTCGCCCAGCTGGTTTCGGTGGCGGAGAGGACTCAAACCCTGCCAAGGGTGCAACCACACTGCAAAATTAATGCAGTTTGAGACCACTTTAACTGCCACAGCTCAATGCTGTGGAATCCTAGGAGGTGTAGTTTGATGAGGTGCCAGTACTCTTTGGCAGAGAGGGCTAAAGAAATGATAAAATTAGAACTCGCGTGATTCCGTAGCACTGAGTCAGCAAAAGTGCTGTCAGATTGCAATAATTATAAGGTGTAGATCAGGCATGGGCAAACTTTGGCCCTCCAGGTTTGGACTTCCCACAATTCCTAACAGTCTATGGCAGTTGAAGTCCAAAACTGTGTTAATACTGTTATGTTTAATTCTGTTTTAATATTTGTATATTTTCAATGGAGCTACCAGTGGCTCAGTAGGTTAAACCCTTGTGCTGGAGGACTGATAACTTGAAGGTTGGGTTGCTGACCTAAAGGTTGCCAGTTCGAATCCAACCCAGGGACAGCGCAAATGAGCTCCCTTTATCAGCTCCAGCTCCCTACGGGGACATGAGAGAAGCCTCCCATAAGGATGGTAAAAACATCAAAACATCTGGGCATCCCCTGAGCAACATCCTTGCAGACAGCCAATTTTCTCACATCAGATACAAATAATTTTTTAAAAATCATGTGATCATACTTTTAATTGTAAGCCGCTTCGAGTCTCCTTTAGGAGAGATAAACACAATAATATTATCGTGCCAGAAGCAAACTGAGGATACAGTTGTAATGTATTTAAAAATACGAAATTAAAAAGCTTGGCATTATTCTAAATGTCCTTTGACCAAACCGCAGAAGAGAAGAGCAAACCACAGACCACCTAATACAATGTAGCCTGAGCCCTGCCACATGCACAATGGAGGACCTTCTTATAGCAACACCAGAGGCACTCCAAGTGGCCAGCTACTGGTCAGAGGACAATAATAATTAAAAAAAACCTGGGGCACCCAGGTTTGTCCATGCTTGGTGTAGATGCACCTCCAATCCAACACTCAAATATCTACATCATGCTTTCTTTTGTTTGTTACTTTAGGCAATACTTTATTATGTGAAATTATGCATACTATTAAGATCCAGGGCAAAATTGGGATTTGTTGCTGAATGTATTATGTTGCCCTGGACATTAATAAAGTACTCATGCAAGTGTGGAGAAGAGCAAACCACAGACCACCTATTATAATGCAGTCTGAGCCCTGCCACATTCACAATGGAGGACCTTCTTACAGCAACACCAGAGGCACTCCAAGTGGCCAACTACTGGTCAAAGGACATTTAGTATAATGCCAAGCCTTTTTAAAACTTTGTTTGTGTTTTTCAAATACATTACAACTTGTACCATCGGTTCGCTTCTGACACGATAAATAAATAAAGTATTTGAGGGAAGTGAACTCTAAGCAGTTTTGCTTAGTAGTTGGTTCTCTGCTCCTCTCTGCTACTTCTTCCGAGGGATTTTATAGCTATACTAGCTATGCCCGGCCACGCGTTGGTGTGGTGAAGTATGGTGGTATGGGAAATAAAGTATTGAGGAATTGGTGGTAGTTAAGGTAAAGGGTAAAGGTTTCCCTCTGACATTAAGTTCAGTTGTGTCTGACTTTGGGGGTTGGTGGTCATCTCCATTTCTAAGCCGAAGAGCTGGCGTTGTCCGTAGATTCCTCCAAGGTTATGTGGCATGACTGCATGGAGCGCCGTTACCTTTCTGCCGGAGCAGTACCTATTCATCTACTCACATTTGCATGTTTTTGAAGTTTAGGGTTGGCAGAAGCTGTGGCTAACAGTGGGGGCTCTCTCCGCTCCTCCAATTCAAACCTGCAACCTTTCTGTCCAGAAGTTCAGCAGCTCAGCGCTTTAACATGCTGCGCCATCAGGGGATATTATTTCCTAAAGCTTGTGAATATACAATATTTTTTATTTTTTTGTCTATTGGAGGCAAGTATGAATGCTGCAATTAGGGGAAATGATTAGCATGTAATGGTCTTGCAGCTTTAAAGCCTGGCTGTTTCCTCCCTGAGTGAATTTTTTGTTGGGAGGTGTTAGCTGGCCCTGATTGTTTCCTGTCTGGAATTCCCTTGCTTTCAGAGTGGTATTGTTTGCGATATTTTATGTGCTTCTACTGTCTGTGGCCCTCAGAAAACAGAGGATTTGCCAGACTTTGGTGATGGGAATACTTTGTTGAGAGGTGTTAGCTGGCCCTGATTGTTTCCTGTGTGGAATTCCCCTGTTTTCAGAGTATTGTTCTTTATTTAGTGTTCTAATTTTAGAGATTGTATTGTTCTGTTTTATTATACCACAGTAATTTTTTATATATTCTGATTTTAGTGTTTTCGAATACTTGGAGCTAGAGTGTATTCATTTTCATGGTTCACAGCAACACAATAATAATAATAATAATAATAATAGTAATAATAATGCCTTTGTTAATACACACTGCTTCACTCCCTTCTCAGCTTCCTTTCTGGAAGAATCCTTTTTTGGGAGGAGTTAGTTGGCCCTGATTGTTTCCTTTGTGGAATTCCCAATTTCCCTGCTTTCAGAGTGTTGCTCTGTCCACTGCCATGATTCCATCACTCTTTTATATATATACCCTGTTTCCCCTAAAATAAGACATCCCCAGAAAATAAGACCTAGTAGAGGTTTTGCTGAATTGCTAAATATAAGACCTCCCCCGAAAGTAAGACCTAGTAAAGTTTTTGTTTGGAAGCATGCCCTCCAAACAGAACACCAGCGCATGCAGGATCGGTAAATGTACATACCATAGTGTGTTGTACATGGAAATAATGGTAGTAACAAGAAATTCTTGATAGGATTCACAGTTTGTCTGGTTATGCCGGTTTGTGATGACAACTACTGTATAGTATATAATAAATGTTCATTTTTTTTGTTCAACAATAAATGTGAATTATTCTTCATGGAAAAATAAGACAGCCCCTGAAAATAAGACCTAGCACATCTTTGGGAGCAAAAAATAATATAAGACTGTCTTATTTTCGGGGAAACACAGTGTGTGTGTGTGTATATATATATATATAATATAATATATAGATATAGATAGATATAGATAGATATAGAGATAGAAGATAGATAGAAAAGATAGAAAGATTCTGACTTGTGTTTGAGACACAATGAAGCTCTGGTAATAGGGTACTTGACAAGTACATAGAAGCTCACGGTATGTGTATATATACCTTCAAGTCTCCCTGAGTGCATTTACAGTGTAGAATTAATGCAATTTGACATAACTTTCAAGGTCATGTCTCAAAGCCTTTAGCCTTTGCTGCCAAAGGGTGCTAGTGCCTCATCAAACTATAACTGTTAGGATTCTATAGCACTGAACCACTATAGTTAAAGTGCATGAATTCCTACAGCATGGATAGATATACACATTGACATATGGTGACCCAATGAATTTCATAGAGTTTTCTTAGGCAAGCAATACTCAGGTGGTTTTCCCTAATGTTTCCACTGAAATATAATGTATTCAATATTTTTATTTTTATGTGAGTTTCTTGAGCTAGTTATGCCAGTGACTATATAATTTTGGTACAATATGATGCCCAAGTTTTTAGGACCAGTGCTTGTGCTTCCTTTCATCCAGATCTGACAAAATATGTCTAAGCCTTTTCTGGTATGCTTGGACCAGAAGGTCTTAATTTCATTAAGGGTTGCTTTTATCCATAGGTTTATGTATCCATGTGAAGTCCAGGGACATATGGCCCATGGATATGGGGGTAACTTTTGGCAATAATTATCTGTCCTAAACAACAACTCCTCCCCAATTCTTTCAGTCTGCAGTAAGGCAAAATCACTAGAGTTCTAGGATGCATATATAGTATTTTAGGAGTAGCTTATGAAGTAATTGGTATAATTACAACACAAGTGTATTGAATGAATTCTCTCTCCCCCCCCAAAAAAAATATTCATTTTTTTTATTATATTTAACACCAGAAATCTATATTACCACAAAATAATCTACATTCAAAAATATAGGAGATGGGAGAAAAAATACAAGAAAAAAAATCTGCCAACACATATCTAAGTGGAACAATAGATTGAGTGAATTCTTAAGTGAAAGAGCTTTATCTCTTTTAAGAAACAATAGGTTGCTTAATGAGATTTCTTTCATTTCTAGGGTTTGTTTCTACAGCTCCTGCTGCTCAACTTTCAACTGCTGAGATTGCTCAGATGCGCAATGAACTCTACACAAGAGAGAGAGAGAGACAGTTGTCTCTTTATCCACGCATTGACAAGATTGAAGTAAAATATGTTGGCAAATCTCACCCGGGCACTTCGTTTGTAATGAATAAAGGCTTTTCCACACCATATAGCTGTGCTATGCGTAAGTAAATAGAACAGACAGTTCCAACTACATAATTTGAAATTAAACAACAAATCTGAAGATCAATAATGCATGTGCTAATCATACAAAAAGAACTAAGGCTTTGGTGTGATAAACTTCGGCCACTTGATAAATAAATATTTGTTCCTAAGATCTTACAGCGCAAATAATTTCCATTACCCAGTTGCGCCTACATCCTAGTGAGCTATTACAGTGTGCCCTCACTTTTCGCGGGGGTTAGGTTCCAAGCCTGCCCGCAAAAAGTGAAAAACTGTGAAGTAGCGGCACTCTATTTCAATAAATATAGACCCCCTCCCTTTCTCCCTCCCTCTTTTCCTCTTTTAACGTACTGTACTGTGTTTCTTGTTGTTCCTGAGGTGATGAGGCACAGGCAGGGCCTACTGGCGCTGCCTGCAGGCAGCTGAGGAGGAAGCGCGGGCCAGATCATGTGCCTCAAGCTGAGTCCTTTTGTGCCTGTGAGGGGAGGGTGGGCCGGATGGGAAAATCCGCGAAACAGCGAATCCGCGGAACCCGGAGCGCGAATTAGCGAGGGAGCACTGTATTGCCTCTAATGTTTTGCTTCTTATTGTGATGCCATAGAAATCCCTTATCTCAAGTTTGCTCCTCCAGATATTGGACTGCAATTCCCATCAGACTTAGCCAGCATAGCCAATGATGTAGTTTCAATCCAACAGCATCTAGAGAACATGTGTCTCAATCCTTGTATCTCATACGTTAGTTGTTCATCATCTCAACCATGATAATAGGCATACTTTCTTGTTTCTGAAGTTTAAATTTGTCAAGCAGTTTTATATGCTAAAAAGCAAGTTATATTCAACTCCTCAAATTTATCTGTGAATTGATCCAAAGGTAGTAGGTAAACTGGATTTCCCCTTTCTGTTAGATTGAAAATTTTAAGTTTTCACAGTGCTTGAAGGTATTGTTTAAAAAGAACAGGCAGCAGCTGATGTATGAACAATGATGGTAAATGCTTGCTGTTGCTCACTGCTTTTTAATTTACTAGTCTTTTTGAAAATCTAAATAATAATTGTATTGTCAGGGTAGTAAAACCGCTATTTTACTAACAAAGTATCATGGGGATGTTCGTAATTGTCCCTTTTGGGCTCTCTTTTGTTTTACTAGATTTAAGTGAACTGCACTGCAAGAAATCTGTCCTTGCCCTTGTGGATGGGGAACTCTGGGATATGAACAAGCCTTTGACTAATTCATGTGAAATTCAGTTCCTTACATTCAAAGATGAAGATCCAGAGGAAGTAAACAAAGTATGTTTGTTCCGATTTCTTCACCGTGTTCAATTCTCTTGGTTTAGTTTGAGCATAGAAGGATGCCATATTTAACTTTTGTTAAATACAAACCCAGAGATTGGGTTAAATGCAATTGTAATATAACTATGTTCTGGTTCTCTGTTATGTATTCTTCTTTTTCTACTACTATTATTTAATTACACATTTCTGTGATAAAGTTGTACTCATTTCCTTACAGGTGTGTGTGTGTGTGTGTGTGTGTGTGTGTGTGTGTGTGTGTGTAAATCTTATTCTATGGTCTTATGAGAACTAGAACACTATAGTGAGTTATTTCTAGCTCTTGTATATATAGCTCTCTTCCACAGGGTGTCATGTTTTGTAATATTTTCCAGAAGTCGAAGAGGAGTCATGAAAGTAATTTCATATGAATAGCAGCCCTATTTTCCACAGTCTAATTTTGTGGTAAAACAAAAGGTGTATGAATGAAGTGCAATGGAGAGAAAATCAGTAGCAAGGTTTTGAGTCTTTAGAACCCTTATTTTCAAATAAATTGGACTGCCTGTGGATAACTTCAGAATATTAAATATCAATTTTAAATTCTCTGTTACAGGCTTATTGGCGCTCTTGTGCTATGCTATTGGGCTGTGTATTAGAACAGGCATTTAAGGAGGAATACTCAACCACCCTTGTTAGAGCTCCAGAAGTGCCAGGTATATTTTTCTTCTTCACAAATTTCCATTGTCTTTAGTGAGTTGCATATTCCAGTACATATTGCTGCTTCATGGGTGCATTTAATTTATTTATTTTGAAATACTGGTAGTCTAATTAATGGCCATTGCAACATCTTGCCCTGCATAATCCTGTAAATTAATTCCAACTTTAATTAGTTCAGTAGTGCAATTACTGAAATATTTTGAGGGGTTGAGAGAAAAGAATATCTTCCTATATTTGTTATTTGCTTGAATTTCCAAAGAAGCTAGAATAAAATTGAGCCATAATCTCTTGCATGATTCTGAAACACAGTATTTACTGCATTTTAAGGAAGTTATTGGGTTCTTTGACAGCTCTTGCATTAAAAATTATCAAACATGGTGCCTTCAGTCAATTCACAAGAAATAAATATTTTTTAAATTTTAATTTGTTATTAATATGCCACATATCAGCCAAAACTCTCAGAATTGCTTACAGATTGAAATAATAATAAGCAAGAAAAGCATATTGCAAGTTGCACAGAAAAAAATGAAATGCCTACGTGAAACGACACAGTTTGTAATGCTATTCTGATTTACATAGGAAATCCCACTGAATTCAGTGAAACTTGAAAATGGATTCATTTAAATGTAACAATCCTTGAAAGCACAATGAAATGTAGTGGAGCAAAATTCTATGGCCACCATAGGCTGCTAAAAAGAAAAATAAATGCATTCTAGAGCTAATTAAAGCCGGACTCTTTAGAAGCCAAATTGACTAAATTAAGACTGCATACTTTTGATATAAGATATGACCTGCCTGAGATATAATAATGCTTGGTAAGGTAGAAGCCAGTAGGCAAAGGAAACTGCATTCCAGATGGACAGATTCAATCAAGGAAACCGTGGTCCTGAACCTAGAGTGGCCTGGAGGACTCTAAGTCATATGGTCGCCATAAATCAAAGTTGAATTGATGGCAATGAACAACAGCAAATTTAGATGAAGGTGTCTGCAGCTTTCTGCAGACTCATTTTAGAGTTGCCAAGTATTTGTGGTTCAAACTTTGAAATACCATTTGCACTTGCTTCAAATATACTTTTTATTTTTCTGACTTTTGACTCACTACTTAGTGATTGCTGGAGCTTTCTGCTACGATGTAATCTTGGACAGTAAGCTCGATGATTGGAAGCCAACTGAGGTAAGCACAGTGATGACTTGCTGGTCTGTTTTCTGTGTGGCTTTTCTTTAGAACTGAGGTGGGCAAAGAAATGACTGCTGCTCACTTTCTGTTGTTTAAAAGTCCTCCCTGTGCCTAAAATGGCCCAGAAAAGTCCAAAACAGGTGAAAATGCTCCCTTGTCTCCTAGAGAGCATTTGAGGGCAAGTAATTTGATTTTTTTAAAGTTTTTCAGCACATATCTATATACTGCATTTTTGTGGTAAAGGAAAGTAGGGAAGACTTGTGGCATTCCAAATGTTGCTTGACTGCAAGCCCTATCTGCTCTAGCCAACACAACCAATGGTCCTGAAAGATGGGAGTTGCAATCTGGGAAAATCTGAAGCCCAGTACTTCTCCATCACTGCTGTATAGTTATGGGTGGGTCACATTAACGTACTTTGTGGTGACAGTGGAGGGTACGTGGATATTTGATATTTGGGATCTTGTGGTGAACTGACTTGAGCCACACCAGCTGGATTGCTCATAACAGGGGTCCTCAAACTTTTAAAGCTGAGGACCGGTTTATGGTCGCTCAGACTGTTGGGGTGCTGGGCTAAAAACCATGAAGGAATTCCAATGCATACGGCACACAAGTTAATTAGGATGGTTGTTATTGGGTGCCTTCAAGTCATTTCAGACTTAGGGCGACCCTAAGTCTAAAGTTTAGGGTGGGGTGGGTGGGTAAATGACCTCAGAGGAATGCATCCGACCTGTGGGCCTTAGTTTGGGGACCCCTGTCTTAGAAGGATTGGAACATAGTTATTCTTTGAATTTTGCACTACTCAGATCTTGCAATGCAGTTTGCAGGTACAGTTAAAGAGAGAATTAAAGAACTAAAAATTAGTATTTCTAAACTGAAATAAACCTTTGGCTTCTGCTTCGCAGAATTGAGTGCACTGCCTATATAATTAAAGATACTGAAAACTGTATAACATTATTAAAATGTAAAAATTGCACACATGATATGTGTACAAGGTGTATATAAAACAATTAATTACATGTTTAGTCTTGGATCACATCTCCAAGATTATGTGTGTATAAAAATATAGATATTCCAAAATCCAGAACACATTTGGCAATCTATAAATGGACTTTCATCCTTTTTGTGGTTGTGGATTTAATAAGCCAAATAATTAGTTTCTAGTCTTTGATAAAACTAAAACATTTCAGTTAGGACAAAAACAGTTATCATTTTGAATGTTTTGTCTTTACTTAGTCATACATAGAGAAAGTCTTACTGAAATAAATTTATGTTTTGTTTGCAGTTGCTCTCTTAGCTCTTATTTCAGTGGGCAGTAGGAATTGTTCTAGTTCCAGCCTATTGTCTATACCCCTTTAAAAAAATCACTTAAGTCTGGTAAAGTCAAGGTTGTCCTATGTAGTTTAGTTTTGGAAAGGTCACAGGAAATTGGTGATTGACTATTGCACACCATGAATTTAAGCTACCTTGTGTTTGTGCCTTCAAGTTGACTTAAGACAATCCCATGCATTTCATTGGTCTTTCAAAAAAAAATTAAAGAAATATTCAAAAGTAGTTTACCTGTTCCTCCTTCTGAAATGTAACCTACTGCATCTGGTAGTGGTCTCCCATCCAAGTACTAAGCAGGACTGACCCTGCTAAGCTTCTAAAGTCAGATAGGATCTGTTACCTAGAGTATTTAAGCTACTACCTACATAATCTGAATTCTGTATTTGTCATTTGACCTTTTGATATTTGGACACATGAGTATGATTTTTTTTTCTTTTCCAAGGAAAGCCTTCGATCTTTTACAAAGGATATTCACAGATTAATTCATCAAGATCTTCCATTTGAAACCCTGGATGTGGATGCAAAAGTGGCACTTGAAATATTTCAACATAACAAGTCAGTATTAAGTTAAAAGTTAGATACAAAATGTTGCTTTAAAATAGGATTACATAGATTTTATGCTGAATCAGTGTTGGGTTTCCCAATACAAGTTTTAGATAAGAATGCAAACTGCTTTAAAATCAAATTCAACCTGTTAAATTCAGTTTCACTTGCTGAGATGCTGCCCTGGAAAACATCCCAATTTTTCCAATAGGTGGCACTAGAACATGTTAAATGTAAAAGAGATGTAGAATGTCCCATTCAGTGAATTACGGTAGATATATTTGTCATACATACTTCTGAGAGAGCTGACATATAGCAGCTTATTTTCTATAGCATCAATATATTAGCTGAAAAAGAAAAAGAGGCATGTGTTGCCTGGAACTACAACAGTGTTCTACTTTGAATGCACAGGCATATTTCTTTCTGTCATGGCAACTATATTCAAGATAACCTTTTCCTCCTGCTGCTTAGTCTTTTTATTATGGATTTGGGGGATTTAAGAGAAAGAAGCCTCCAGCTTCTATTAGCCAAGGCTAGGCAGAAACATGTTTTGGGACCATTTCTTAAAGAAAAGTCCTTAAGGCACTAGTGTGAGAAGCATTAATTCCATCAGATATTATGGACCACAGCTCCCACATTAGATTATCATTGACTATGCTATCTGTGATGTCTGGGAATTGAAGCATAAATTTTATAGGGCCTCAGATTCCCTTCTTCTGCCTTAGGGAGAGAAGGCACAAGAACAAATACATTTTATTGGAGTGGGCAATTTGGAGGAAAAATAGCACATATCGTCATGGATATAGAAAAAAAGGGTTGATTTGCTTATGGGATTCCAGCTAAATGGTATGCATTGTGAAGTTATGGACCTCTTTTATTGCATATTCAAGGTATAAACGGGATATGGTTGAACAGAAAGCATCACAAAGTTCTGAACGAATAGTAAAACTACACAGGTGAGCAAATAATTTCTCTCTTGTTTGAGGGCTAGGCTGGTTTTTTGTAAGTATAATCTCACTCAGTCCAAAATGATTTTAACTTCTCCAGGCATAAATAGGCAGATGTTATCGCAGCCTCCAGATTTCTTCCAGTCATAGGGTTAACTGCAAATAAATGGGTGAAAATCTTCAGATTAGAAAATAATCATTTTTCATTTTTTAAAAAGCTGTGTTAGTTGACAGAATATTTCTCCATATTGCACCAAGCACATGATGAAAAGGTACAGCTCAGTAGTCTAGTTAAGAACTGGAACTTGTGAGATTAGCCAGATGTAGCTGAACTCTGGATACTTCTTTCTGTCCTCTATTGTAGTTCGAAATAGAGTGACATTTTCTGGTTTAATGTGGAGAAAGATTGATTTTGACTTTTCACCCTTATCCTTTCTGTACCTGTTCTTTTTCCCAACCACCTTCCTTTGTTGAAGAAACCCATTCCTTTCTGGATGAAGTTTTTAATATACCCTTTTGAAAATCCTGTGGTGCAGAGGTGCAACATCCATCATTTGAATGCAGATTGGCTTTTTCTTTGCATAGTTTTTGCTGCTGTACTTATGCTAGTATTAGAAATTATTGGTCTGTTGCCTTAGTAACAAGGACGTGTTCTTTCTCTCTTCTCCTCCTCCTCATTTCAGTAGATTTTGGGGACTCTGGTGATTAACTGGTATGGAAGAGTGGTTTTTGTGAATGTTCTTTTGTGACCTGCAGTGACAACATTTGCAGCAAAAATGGAACCTTACAAATATGGTTCAGCACTGTTTTTAAAATGGCAACCAAAGACATTTGGTACTCCTTTCTGTATGAATCAAGAAACTTTTGAACTTTTTTATTGTTGTAGATATCACTGCTCTACAGAAACCTGGATGGGAGTAATCTTGTTTTACTCGGTTAAACATTCCATTCTGTTCATGTTCCAGCTAACAGTTTTGTAGACATAACTGGTAATTTTTTTGAAAATAGACAATTGCCTATATAAAATTCTGGAAGATGTAATTATACTGTTTCTAAGTGTTCTATGAAGTTATGGTTAGTTTTAGGATAGGATCTCAAAACTTAAGACTTCTGCTGTTTGTGCAGTGAGGTATCCAAGACTTCGTTGAGCAGCAAGCATAGCAGTGCAATAATTAAGAACTCTTAAAGTGACTGACTAATGGACCGATCTTGGACTATGATTATGAATTTGTGTGATTTTAATTGTTGTTTTAATAAGTTATGTTTTAGTGCTTGGTTTTAAGTGTAACTGTTATTCTGAAAATTTTATGTGAGCATCGAATTGCTCAGGGCGGTAGTGAGGCCGCCTTGAGCCCCCTTTTGGGGGCGAAATAAATAAATAAATAATATGGGAAATAAATAAATAAGTAGAAGTTGTGCTTTCTCAATGGGAATTGTTGCATCTGTAATGGTAGGCAATGTCATCTTACTGTAGCAGTAGGTCTTTTCAGTGATCTTCAAGTCTCATTATATTCAAAATAATAGAGTCAGAGTTTGCAAAGTTTTGCAAGGTGTGCATGGCTGAATCCATGGATGCAGAATCGATGGATACAGAGGGCCCAGTGTATTAATTTTTAAATATAATTAATTATTAAAACAGATCACACAGCAACATAGCCTTGAATAAAAGCGAAGAAAAATACATCACAAGCAGTCATAGAACTAGTGGTGTTCTCAAAATTGACCATAAAATAAGTCATACAGTAATTTTTTCATAGGGAGTACATCACATTACAAATTTGTGTGTGACCTCAGTGGACAAACAACATCAGAATTATTGTTGAAAAAATCAAAATCTGCAAACCAAGTACCATATAAAATATCTAACAAATTTACATTTTGAGGACTTTTAGTTGTACTGTTAGTTTTTTCATAAGTGCAGTTTGCCACTGATCTAATAACAATTCTTCAAGATTTTTCCATATTGAGATGATTTCTAATCTTGTTGCCAGACAAAGGCATATACTAATATCTTTCTGTGACAGTTGTTTATAATCTTTGTGAAAGAGAGACCAAAAGAGTTGTTGCTGGTGATGCAGGAACTTTCTGGCCTGTCATTGGGATATATATACATTTTTGGTGAAAATGTCAAGATTTAGCAAAATTTTGGTCAGATAGAAATAATTATGGTCTTGGAAATAGATTTGAAAATGATTGATTTGTTCACTTTCTGACATATTGTCAAGAAATTGCAGTAAAACAAGACATATTATTATTAATGAAAATGCTAATTTTAGTATTTGTTTGGCATTACTAATCTTTCTGTTTTCATTTCTATCAGATGTGGTAACTTTGTAGACATTAGCGAAGGCCCTCATATTCCCAGAACTAGCTTCTGTCACCAATATGAGGTGACAGCAGCTCATAATCTTCAAAGCAGCCAGTCCGAACTTATACGGAGATTCCAGGGTCTCTCTCTTCCAGTTGCCTTGAAGGTTAGTAATCAATTTATTTGTACCCTATTTGTGATTCGTAGTCTTGTGCATTTGTATAAAATTGCTATCTGTTTGTTTGTCCCATTCGTATAACCCCATGTCCATTTACACCCGCTGCTTCCAAAAACAGCGCCCATCCAAATGCGCTTTTTTGTTCCACCATCCAAAAATACGAATACTTTTGTCCCATTGGCAGCAATGGGCGGGCTGCCCAGACTTCCCTTCCCCTCTGTTTTAGTGTTAGAGGGGTGAAAATCGCCACACCTGGAGGACATATCTACCACTTTTAGCTCACCAGCTCTTACAATGTTTGGGTCATCCCCCAAATTTTAGGGATTTTTTTTCTTTCTAGAAAGAAAATCCCCTTTAAAGCATTCCCTCTTTCTCCCGCTGGCCCTGCCCTCTAACTTCTTCATCAGCTGCAGCAGCAGGGAGGCAGGGCACCATTTCTTCCTGCCAAATGTCAGAGATACTCCACACACACAGCCCTGTGCCTAGCCCCACTATTTCACTTCTTTAATATAACAACACCAAGCAACTTCAAGGCTGCTGTTCTGATAAAGTATTACAGAAGATGTGATTTAACCATTGCTGGAAATAGCGATTTTAGAAGGTCAGAACAAGGCAGGCCAGAGAGAGAGAAAAAGAGAGAGAGCGAGAGAGAGAGACTGACTCTGAAAATTTAATAGAGAGAGTTGTTTCCAAAAGAAAACCCAACAACTCCTTTCCTTTGAAAAATATTGAAGAATTTGCTATGCAAGGCTATGGAAAAAGAGAATGAGTGGCTGATAAAAATTTTAGAAATAAGAAATATGGACAGACTTACCTGATCTCTAAAAGCAAGGGGAACCCAGTGAAGGAGACGGACTGGAGCCAAATTACAGAATATTCAAAATAATAGGAAGATATTGATATGAAGAGTAATAGAATACACACTCAAAGAGAATATAAAAGAAGAGGGGGATAATAATTTAAGAGGAAGAAATAAAGAAGGAAAAGACAAAAACCTCAAGGAAGATGTCCGGGAGCCAAGACCAGAAAAAAACTCTCTTCTTTTCCTTCCCTTTTATGCTTGTTCTATTATTTTTTTTTCTACTTTTTTCTTTTCTTCTTCCTCTTTCTTTCTCTCTCTCTTTAGTTTGATTTTTTTTTATCTTTTATGGAAAATATTCAATAAAGACTATGAAAAAAAAGGAAGAAAAACATTTATTTAAAAAAACAGGAGGCAGAGAATACCCACAGAGAGAAATATCAGAGGTAAAAGTAAGGAATGCAAATATATAGTACTACCCTGTTTCCCCTAAAATAAGACATCCCCGAAAAATAAGACCTAGTAGAAGTTTTGCTGAATTGCTAAATATAAGGCCTCCCCTGAAAGTAAGACCTAGAAAAGCTTTTGTTTGGAAGCATGCCCAACAAACAGAACACCAGAGCATGCAGGATTGGTAAATGTACGTACCAGTTATACATGGAAATATTGGTAGTGACAAGAAATTCTTGATAGGATTCACAGTTTGTCTGGTTATGCTGGTTTGTGATGACAACTACTGTACAGTATATAATAAATGTTTATTTTTTTGTCCAACAATAAATGTGAATTCTTCTTCATGGAAAAATAAGACATCCCTGAAAATAAGACCTAGAGCATCTTTGGGAGCAAAAATTAATATAAGACACTGTCTTATTTTCGGGGAAACACGGTAGCTGTGCCCGGCCATGCGTTACTGTGGCTTATGGGAATCATTTGTTGGCCAGGTGGAATAGCAGTGAATAGCCTTGCAGCCTTAAAGCCTGGCCGTTTTCTTCTTGTGGGTATCCTTGTTTGGTGAGCTGGAATACAATGGAATAGGCTTGCTGTTTGGAAGGCTGGGTACTTGCGTTCTAGGGGAATGGTTTTTTGGGCTGCTAGAATTGCAATGAATAGCCTCGCTGCTTCAAAATCTGGTTGCTTCCTATCTAGCGGAGTCTGGTTGGTCAGCTTCAATAGTACAGAGTGGTATCGCTGGTTCAAAGCCTGGCTGCCTTCTACCAAGGTTAATCCTTTGTTGGTCTGGTTGAATTGTACTGAATAGCCTTGCAGCTTCAGTGCCTGGCTGTGTTATAGCTAGGGGAATCCTTGTTTGGTGAGCTGGAGTAGCACCTTCAATAAAAGAGCTGCTTTGAAGCCTGGCTACTTCCATTGTAGGGGAATCATTGTTTGGTTAGCTTGAATTGCACTTAATAGTCTTGCAGCTTAAAAGCCTGGCCACTTTCTACCTTGTGGAATCCTTGGTTGCCCAGGATGAATAGCAATTGATAATCTTGGTGTGGCAAGTATGAATGCTGTAATTAGTTACCTTGATTAGTATTTAATGGCCTTGCAGCTTCAAAGCCTGGATACTTCCTGCCTGGGGGAATCCTTAGCTGGGTGGTATTAGCTGGCCCTGATTGTTTCCTGTCTGGAATTTCCCTGTTTTCAGAGTGGTGTTCTTTATTTACTGTCCTGATTTTAGAGATTATATTGTTCTGTATTATTATACCACAGTAAATATTATATATTATACTAGCGGTGCCCAGCCACGCGTTGCTGTGGCGAAGTCTGGTGGTATGGGAAATAAAGTATTGAGGAATTGGTGGTAGTGAAGGTAAAGGGTAAAGGTTTTCCCCTGACATTAAGTCAAGTCGTGTCTGACTCTGGGGGTTGGGGCTCATCTCCATTTCTAAGCCGAAGAGCTGGCTTTGTCCGTAGACGAGTCTATACTGCCATATAATCCAGTTAAAATCTGACAATCTGTATTTTATAGGCAGTGGAGAAGAGGCCTAAGTGAGGCCTAACTCTGCCTGTCCCCTGGGCTGAGTGGGTTGCTAGGAGACCAGGTGGGCGGAGCTTAGCCTTCTAACTGGCAGCAATTGGATAAAAACAATTCTTCCTCTCCCTCTAATTAGGACTTTCTTTTTCTTTTCTTTTTGTTCTATGAACGTAGAGGCATGGATGAGGGATTGTGCTGCCAAGTATAGTGTTTCTGGGATGTGTAGTTTTGTTGTTTTGTCCTAGGCCGAAATTTCATTACCCTTTTATATATATAGATTTATAATGTTATATCTTCTGCTTAGAACTGGATTATATGAGGCCCTTTCTACACAGCTGTATAAAATCCACACTGAACTGGGATATATGTCAGTGTGGACTCAAGATAATCCAATTCAAAGCAGATACTGTGGATTATGTGTATTGGCATTCTGAGTTATATAGCTGTTTGGGAGGGACTTGAGTCTACACTGCCATATAATACAGTTCAAACCAGATAATCTGTATTTTATAGGCAGTGTGGACGAGGCCTAAGTGCCCTCTGCCTGTGCCCTGGGCGCCATTTTGGCTGAGAGAATTGCTAGGATACGAAGTGGGCGGGGCCTAAAGGGGGCAGGGCCTACCATTCTGAGTTGTTTCTAAAGGGGGAAATGGCTCTTTCTCATCCTCTAATTTGGGCTTTATTTTTGTTTGAAAGGCATAGACTGGATGACTATGTCTATTGTGACCAATTTTGGTGTGATTTGGTTTACTCCATAGTAAAACAGCACATTACATTTTTATATATATAGATAGATTAGAAGGGGGGAAAGAAAGGAGATTTTGGGTTTTCCTTTTGGTTAAATTGCTATTACAGAAATACAGTTATTATTATTAATATCTTTCACAAGGCTTTGAATAAGAGAGAAAGGGAGGAAAAAACCAAACCCACAGACTAAGGCTCTGTGAGCTCTTTGGGGGCAGTCGGCCCATTAAATACCCAGAGCCTTGCGTGGCAATGTCACTACATTCAGTTCCTCCGATTGGTCTAAACTGGGCTCAGAGGAAACCAGGAAATACTCCCAGGTCTATGTTGGGAGAGCAGCGTGGCCCGAAAAGCAGCCTAGCAAATGGCTTTTGTGCTGCTTTCTCTTTTGTTTTGCTGCTTTTTCTGTTTGGCGTGGGGTCTTCTGTATCGTGCCATACAAATGAACAGCATGAAACAAAAACACGAATTAAATGAGACAAATTTCAGGCCCATGACTAGTGATTAGTATGAGTAACATGAAGACTCCCTGTGCAACACACCCTTGTCAATGTGTTTTTTCCCCTTTTCTCATGTCAGATCTCTAGTATACTGGGCAATAAAACCTTGAATAATTTCTAGTCAATAACCCCCTCCCCTTTTGTTGAAATTTTGTTCTGACTCATTTCCCTGAATCAGTAGATAATTGCACTTTTAAAAAAGGAAGTGTGGGATGAGAATATTCTAAATTGAAAAACCACATATTCCTTCCTAAATACAAATTTGGTTTTACAATTTAGAAAAAGTGTTTATATTACTTGCTTCAGCTGGAGAGGCTCCCAGAGTAGCTTAAAGCTCAGTCTCTGTCCTCAGGTGTTCTTCCTTCTTCCACTAACCACAAAAAGTAGGATGAAACCTGCTTCCTACTTTCTGGAGAAAGTTTCAGCAAAAAATCTCGTATCACTGGTATTTCTGCAGTTTGTTTTAGAAATTTAGTAGCTAATTCTGAGATATTTTAAAAAATGCTCTACAGATATCACTTAATATCTGTGCAGTTCCGAATGTTATTCTAGCAGGTCTCTTTTCTTCTTTTGTGAGGGTTGGGGTTAATGTTTTGTAAGGCTCCAGAGAGGCAGGATGATTAACATATTTACTAATAAATTGTCCTTGATTGATGTGATGAGAAATGATTTGTTGAAGTTCAGATCCAGGTGGTCAGGGTTATATAGGTTTCTAGCCAACATTGACATGTAATGACCTGACTTTTTGATCAGAAAATACTTGAATTTGCAGAAAACGCTGTGTTCTGAGCACAAAAACCTGTATCTTAATTTTGTCCTAAAATGCAAAGACTCTTATCAGCCCAGAATTCTCCATGTCAGGGTTTCCTGACACTCAAGAAACATGATTTCAAGCCATTTTCTTAATTTTAAAAATATTCTCTTCATCTATATTTTATATGTGTTAATAATTCAATTTAATTTTGCTGAGTATACTGTAATGGTGAATTTGTAGGAAAATAATTTTAAATACCAGTAATAATGCATTTTTACAAATTAAAACCCTAAATATCATTTAACACTTTGTTTATATATTATCGACTTGCAATAGTACAGTTTAACTTTATTGTTTTTCCTGTGTTGTAGGGATGTATTTAGCATTTTATGTTGTAATGAACTTGTAAAGCTTTAAAACATGCTATGTGTGTATGCTGGAAAAGCACAGATTATTTAAAGAAGCGGGACAAAACTATCTTTCTATACTTGGATAATTGTGCTAGAATTATTATTATTAGTAATATTAGTGTTTTTATCCCTCTTCTTCTTTCCTAAAAGAGACTCAAAGCATTTGCTTGCTTGTTGTAACATTTAAGTTATGGAAAAACTTGTTAAAATGCCTTTATGTCATAGATCATAAAACTATATGGACATAAGTTGTGATAAGATGATGATTCTTTTGCTACCCGATTGATGGGACACTTTCATTTTCCAGCTTCACCATGCTGTGTGGCATAGATTGCGGGAAAGG
Organism: Anolis carolinensis; assembly: GCF_035594765.1. Classification (NCBI taxonomy): domain Eukaryota; kingdom Metazoa; phylum Chordata; class Lepidosauria; order Squamata; family Anolidae; genus Anolis; species Anolis carolinensis. The sequence continues at coordinate 72,139,186 of NC_085843.1, read as the reverse complement.
TCTCGGAAACTAGTAAGTTTGAACCTCCAATGACAAGCCATAAAATTGTGCAGCTTACTTTTCTGACACATAGAAAAAGTACAGTTGAATTTTTACAAAAAATATCACGAACTTGAACTGTGATTACGTTGTCAGCCATCTCCTTTGCTTTGGAATTTTGGATCAGAAATTATCATTAGTTTCTAGTGGTGGGATGTAAGATATTTTAGATGCCACCATTGTTAATGCTGTCTTCCTCTGATGAAAAAAAAAAGTTACATTTCCTTTTAAAATAAGTGGAAGCATAAGCCTAAATATTTCTGCTTGCCAATTTTATGTAAAAGTCAAAGTAATGTTGAGTGCAGATATGAGTTTTTCATAACTTATGCTTTACATGTGTATTTACTTTGTGCTATTTGCTAGTCTACATTTATCTTGTTATTAGTGACCTATTGATATTTAAAAAATGAGAAGAAATACAGACAATATAAGGAAAAAAATGGAAAATTGAGATGAAGAAATATTAAGCTGAAGAAAAAACATACAATCAAGCTGGCATATGTTTGGAGTAGGATGGCCAACATTGTAATCTGGAAAATAATCCCTTTAAGGAAAGGTCGACAGAGTTTGGAATGTTCTGTCTTAGGAGGACAACATTGAGAAGCTATAAGGCAACCATCTTTAAATGTTTGAAGGCTGTCATAGTTTCTGCTACATTAGAGGATATGGTGTGGATAAAATATAAGAATGGAAGCTCTGACTAAATATTACAACCAAATTTCCTGAGAACGAGAGCTGTTCATTGATGAAATAGACCAGTGGTTCTCAACCTGGGGTCCCCAGATGTTTTTGGCCTACAACTCCCAGAAATCCCAGCAAGTTTACCAGCTGTTAGGATTTCTTTGAGTTGAAGGCCATAAGACAGTCATTGGAATAGACTGTCTTGAAAGGTAACTCTCCTTTGTGGGATGTTTTAAACAAAGATTGGATATTTATATATTAGGGAAACTTCAGCAGTGGATACCTGTGCATGATATACTTTTCGGCTATAAACAGATACACCTAATTACTGCTGACTTTTGATAAACAGAAGTTAATGTTGCCAAAACAACTGTAAGAAGATATATTTTCAGGTAACTTGAATTATTGACATGCAGCTTGTCTAATTTTTATTTTTGAAGGATGTGTGTGCCCAGATCAAAATGTATACAAATGTGCACATTGTAACTGTTCAACATAAAATGATAAAAACTAGCCCATATGTGTTCTGATTCTTGTTGTACAAATCTCTTAAGCCAGTGGTTCTTAACCTGTGGGTCCCCAGGTGTTTTGGTCTACAACTCCCAGAAATCCCAGCAACTTTACCAGCTGTTAGGATTTCTTTGAGTTGAAGGCCATAACATCTGGGGACCCACAGGTTGAGAACTACTGCCCTAGGCCAATTTTGTTTTGTAGTCTCAGATTTAATATTTAATTGTAATGGTGCAATATTATATTAATAATTATTGAAAGGAAACTGTCATAACACCTCATCTGTTCCTCAAGCATTCCAAAGAAGCATTGCAATTCTGCCATTAAAGTCTAGTTTTGTCACTGGCAAATCACTAAGAAGTTACAGTTAAATATTTCATGTTAAGAAAAGAGTAGCTAATAATAAATAGGCTGATTAATTTGATATTTTATATGTTATTTACATACCTTTGCTCATTTAAGTGAAGGGAAAAAACTGATGGGAATGCATTTGAGGCTTGGGAGAGAGTTTTGTATGACAGCTTGTATTTCAAATAAAATATTTGTTATTTTTTACAGGTCAGTGAAGATGGAAGAAAACAAGTTGAAGACAAACATTGCATCTCAAATACTGAATCAGACTAAGTACTTGATATTTGCACATGGAAAAAATACTGAATTAAATCAATATTTTTTAAATGATTGCTTCATTCTTCAAATCATTTTTCAAGAAATATTTCAGCCAAACTTTTATGCAAACCTGGACATGAAGAACATAGGTTGGCCTATGTTTTGCACTTCAGTGATCAAAATTCAGGTTGAAATGCAAAGACACCCACATGAATTCATAATTTGGGTGTAGATTCAGCTGTCCTGTCCTTTAGTGATCCTAAAGGAAGTCTTCCAATCTTTATTGATCTTCTGTAGGATGGCTGACTGGTAACTAGTCCTCCCAGTAGTTGAATGTTTATTTGCCCCTGGCAAACCTGTTGTACCAATAGTCCTTGTGATTGTGACCCCAGTCTCCATCTCCTTTGTTCTTATGTATGACTGGCCCTCAACTCCATTTCCACGTAGGAATGTTTGAACTTTGGTATGTGCTGCCAAATGGAAAAAGAGTCAATAGTTCTGTAAACAGTATAAGATGTTTGCAAATTTCTGATATGTAATTGGCAGACTGAGTTGTCTGGTGAAGTCTTTGGTGTCTTGGGAGTAAGGTGACAGAAAAAACTAGTGGTCACAGCCTCTTTGGCTAAAATCAAGAGACCTTATTTGTTAAAATATAGCTCATTTTGGAATCCTTTCCCAGTCGTATTCCAATCCTTCTCTACATTATTGTTAGCTAATAACCATCATGTTTGGTTCCTTGTACTCACATAGTATCTGATCAAATGCTACAGTATTTGTGGACTTAGGAAATTTCCTTGTATCAAGTCAAACCATGAATACTGTTGACACTGGAAGTGCTCTTACCAAGAGATGTCAAGGATGGAATCTGGGATCTTCTGTATGTAAAGTGTGTGCTTTGTTGCTGAATGACCCCCACCTGTCCCAGGACAGGCAAGTAATAGCTATCAAACTACCTAGCTCTTTTGTATGATAACTAGCTGTGCCCAGCCACGCGTTGCTGTGGCAAAGTGGTGGTGGTATTGGTTAAAAATTGTTGTGGAATTTTTATTTGAAATATTTGTATTTTTTAATTAATTTTATTGTAACTTATCTTTTTATTTATTATATTTTATTATTTTCTTGTATTATTTTTAGTTATTTTCTGTTATTATAGTATTTTATTGTATTAATTTTTAGTGTTTTTAATTATTTTTAGTGTTTTTATTATTTTTATTGTATTATTTGTATTTATTTTGTTTTTATTCTTTCATTATTATTTGTGTTTTTATTATTTTATTTTATTATTTGTATGTATTATATTTTATTATTTGATTATATTATTTTTATTTATGTTTTTTTAATTGTATTATTTTATTTTGTTTTTTTATTAGTTTTTGTATTTATTTTAGTATTTTTGTTTCTCTTTGTATTGGGTTGCTCTGAGTTCTGTGGTCTGCCTGGTCATGTTCCAAATGTATTGTCTCCTGATGTTTTGCCTGCATGTATGGCAGGCATCCTCAGAGGTTGTGAAATGTGTTGTAACAAAAGGAAGTGGTTGATATATCTGTTGGTTGATATATCTGTGGAATGACCAGGGTGGAAGAAAGAACTGTTGTCTACTTTAGGCAAGAGTGAATGTTGGAATTGACACTGAATAGCCTTGTAGCTTCAAAGCCTGGATGGTTCCTGCCTGCCTGGAATGAACAAAATGTGGCTCCCAGTATTTAAAAAATCTGTGAAATCAGGACAGTTAACTAAAGAACAGCACTGAGCAATCAGGGAATTCCTGACATGATGTACTGAGGGCCAGCTAACATCTCCCAACAAAGGATTCCTCTCCGAAGCAGGAAGTAGGCAGGCCTTGAAGGTGCAAGGGTATTCAATGGCAATCAAGGTGGGGAAGTGGAACATTCACAGTCGCCTGAGACAGATAAGAGTTGTCCCATCCTGGATATCATTGGTGAGATAGAAATAAACATCCCACTTGTCTGTTTTCAAACAGATCTCATAATCTCTGAGGATGCCTGGCATAGACATGGATGGCAGTTTGGCAGCAGATAGGGTCGTGAGGGAATGGGATGTTTAATCGGCTTTTCCTGAATCCCTTCTTATTATCCAACATATTCAGTTATCCAATGTTCTGCCAGGGTGTTTATGTTGGATAAGTGAGACTCTACTGTATATCTTATATTATCTGCTTAGAACTGGATTATATGAGGCTCCTTCTACACAGTTGAATAAAATCCACACTGAAGTGAATTATATGGCAGTGTGGACTCAAGATAATCCAGTTCAAAGCAGATAATATAAGATTATAAATGGGTTATATAGCTGTGTGGAAGGGCCTTGAGTCTACAATGCCATATAATCCAGTGCAAATTAGATAATCTGTATTTTATAGGCAGTGTGGAAGAGAGAGTGAGGCCTGAGTAGGTTGCTAGGAGACCAAGTGGGTGGAGCTTAGTCTTCTAACTGGCAGCAATTGGCTAAAGACAATTATTCCTCTCCCTCTAATTAGGACTTTATTTTTCTTTTCTTTTTGTTGTCGGAACGTAGGGGCAAAGATGGTGGATTGTGCTGCCAAATTTCTAGGTTCTGGGGCTTGTACTTTTGTTGTTTAGTGGCAGGGGAGGACACCATTTGTCTTTTATATATATAGATTTGGCTACTTGTCAGGTTAAATTTGATATCTAGTGAACCATTGAGAAGGTGTACCATTGTTGAACATCTTGTTGAGACTTTGAAGCATTTGAAATCTTCTTGTGCTTCCTGTATAGTTGTGTGATTGTGGGGCTTTGGGCCTGAGAAGATGTAAGACCATGGAAGCTGGATCGAGAGGTATAAAGTTTCTTGAAACATTGTATCAGACTTTTTTTCTGGAAGATTGGCAACAGAAATTTAACCTGAAATATGTAAAACCTAAGAAAAAAATCTCCTATTTCCTACTTTAAGAGCATAAAATGGATTCAACATAAGAAGCATCCAGTACTCATAGTTATAATCTCCATCTTAGTAAATAGTTTTAAGTACGTGAATAACTCAAATTTATTTCTTAGACTCATGTCTGAAAAAGCTGTAGATTTCAATTCTGTGCTTTTCAGTTTGATTTTCATGGTCTTCAGAAAACAGAAGATCTGCATAAATTGAAAGAAGCTTCTTAGGCTTTGCATTAATTTGTCCCAGGATAGTTTAAAATTATACATATATAGAAGAAGGAGAAAATAGCAAGAAGCAAGAGGAGTGAGAAGATGCTTGTATAAAGGAACCATTGTAGGGACCACATGCTTCACAAAATCTTAAGATTGTTCTTTTTGACCAAAATAACGAGAATGCTGTGTTTCTTGCAATTTTAAAGCATTTTTCTACCATCAAATAGTAAGATGGTTTCTTGTTTAGTAGAGTAGATGTACACAGTAGCCATGTTATTAATTACTGTTTACTCGTTTTTATGTCATGCTACTTATTTTTGGTAGGAAGGGCTTTATGTCTCAAATTAAGTACATGGGTCTTAAATGGTCCTGATAGTATTGTTTTGTACCTGCCAGTTCTGCTCCTCCATCCAGTTGTCCCAGGGTCTCAATTTTCTTACCTTTTGAGAGTAAACGTTCTATTCTTTTGGTTGACCTCCGTGAATAAATAAATATGGATATAAGAGTCATGTCATGTTCAGAAGCTAGGCCTGCCCAAAATATAGCTTGTGTTGCACATTGCATATTAGTCCATGCAGTACATAGAATCGGATTTCTGCCATTGTTTTTGTGGGTTCTTAAAAGCGATATTGTCTGTTGTAGGTTCTTGTTTCTTCAGTCTAGGCCAGTGGTTCTCAACCTGGGGTCCCTGTCGCGCCCATCAATTGAGGTTCTAAACTTGCAACCCCCTTTTCTAGAAGCTTTCCCCTGCAATTAAGGAGAATACGGAAAACACAAACAGTTCCTTTAACAAAGGAAATATTTACGTGTAAAGGTATTTACAATATAGCAGAGTCCTTGTATTTCCAGCTACCTCCACACGATGTCAAATAAACAAAATGTTCTTATCTTCAGATAACTTGCCACAGTCTTGTTCTCCAGACGTTGCAGCTTTCTTTTCAACAATACACCTCCAGCAACTCCAACTCGGACAAATCAGCTCCAGCAACTCCAAACTCCCAATCAGCATTCAATGTTCAACCAACCTCAAAGTAACATGATGTACTCAGTCTCTATTAGTAGCACTCCATCTCCAGTAGGTGGCTTGGTTGCTGCTGTCTATACAGTGTTTGGTCATGATCCTTACAATCACCCATTTCACTTAAGAAATGATATAAAATTCTGACAGTCCCCAGATGTTTTTGGCTTTCAACTCCCAGAAATCTTGACAGCTGGTAAACTGGCTGGGATTTCTGGGAGTTGTAGGCCAAAAACATCTGGGGACCCCAGGTTGAGACTCACTGGTCTAGACAGTTAAAGTCAGCCCACCGCATTTACTTGGTTAGGGGCACAGAACCAAGTGAAAACCATGAATAAAGAAATTACTTTTTTTTTTACCTGAGAGGATATTTCTCTAGGAATTTCTAGGTCTTGCATCATGACTCTGGAAGTTGACCATAGAGTTCCACTGATCATCTGATTTCTAAAGAGAACATTTTAATCAGATCCACAAATAATCAAATCCATAGAAACCAAAATTTGAAATGTGGAGATATGACTGCACTTTATCTGGGATGGAATGGCTATAAACAGCTTCAATTATACTGGATGCAGTATTAGCTTTTAGCTAGAGGTCTAACATATTTGCATGGATAAAATGCAGACAAAAAGTAATAGCGGCCCAAACTAAAATAAATAAAATAAATGCCTTACTATACGTGTTCTGCTTAAGTAAATACCACCAGGCCCAGTTTCCTTAGCTCTCAAGAGTAATTTTTTGTTCCTTATTTGACTAAATCAAGATGTAAAGCAGACCAGGTGAAGGCAAGGTTGATTCCTGCCTCCCTGCTTTGTCTCATGCAATATATGTGTTCAGCTTCCTCGGCCATGGTTCTCTTAGAGTGCTATGGAAATGTGGGATGAAACATGTGTGGTCTTTGTATTGTTAGTTAGGGCTCTCAGATGATCAGGCAGATGTTTGATTAACATGCATTGAAAAGAAACCCACACTAGATCAGATTTATTGGACCAGTAACTGACAGTCGTGCTTGTCAGTTATCCTAATGAAGATTTATTGATGAAGTGACTTCATTTAGTTAGAGGAAAACTAATATTCTACTGCAATCCAACCTCTGCATGAGGCAATTTTGTGACAGCTAATTTCCCAGCATCATAGTGACACATTCTGTGCTCTTTGTTTTCTTCCCACACAGTGGCAGGTATTTTCCATGTCAGTTCTGGGAATAAGCACTACACATTCTTAATGCTAACATGTAGGAGTCGGTCAGAGATAAAAACCCCTATCACGATTAGCATTAACAACGTGTGGTCTGCGGGTGAAATCCTGACATGTTGGATTCATTAAAGGAAGCCACTGGAGTCTTCTCTTTGCTTTTCCTGTAATATAGAAAGAACAGTGAATGTAAGGCATTCAAGAAAGAATGCATTTTAGTAAGGGCAAAGAAATTTAGCAGACTTCATGAAACGTTGCAAAAGACCTTGTGCTCTCAGTACACCCCACAGAAGCAGAATAAGGAAGGTGGGATCTCCCACTGAAATCCTTCATTGCCCTCAGACCTGAGGAAGGTTATGGAACAAATTAAAGGGTGAGGTTGCAAAGGGTGAGAGGAAGGTACTGTTCTTGGAAGAATCTCCTCATGCGAAATAGATTTTAAAAGCTTGCTTTTCTGATAGTATTGTGCATTGGAATTCATAAAAAGGATCATTTTAATGAGGTTAAACATCTAAAGATACAATTTTATATATTCTTACCTAAGAGTAAGTCCTGTTGAACTCAGTGACTGTTACTATGAGATACAACTATATAGGATTGAATTACACAGTTTCTTGAGGGAAGGAAGAAATGCTAAACTGCTTTAAAATGGTGGCTTAAGGTTACAAAAATGTCCCTTATAGGTTCATATTGACTTTAAGTATTAGAAATTCAGCCGTGAGCTGTAAAATGCAGAATATTAGAAGCTTGTATTTCTTCCTTTGAAATATAACTGCTTTCAGTAATATATTTTGTCACATTTGAATTCTTCCAAGGAGGTAAAAAAAAAAAGCTGTGGATGTGCACCACAATGAGTGTTATAGTTCATCATTCATGAATTTGAAACTTGATTTCCCATATCCTTATCCTATGTCTGGAAGGAATCCCTTCTGCAATTTTCATGCAGAGAGAATGGAGCCAATGTTTTAAAGATCGTTTCTCAAATAGGTACCATGGCCTGAAGAAGACACACATTTCTTTTTCTCCAGACACTTTCTGATTCTGATGTTTACCTAGGTTTCAAGGACAGTTTGTTCAAAGCTGAATTAACTTGTCCTCAGACCTACCTGGACAGGGGTTTTTTCACTGTGATCTTCCGGCCTGTAATCTGCACACGTGCAGCTCTCAACTGCGATCCAGGCTCTTTACAAATTTAGTTTGAAGTAAAGTAATTTGTTTTCAGATGTTTCTGTTTAGGGAAGTGAATGAGACTGCACTTCTTTTCTCAGCACTCTTAATTCATTGTTGAGAAGCATGAGGAAGTGAATGTCATCTTAAGATGTGGTTAAGTTAATTTAAGTGATAAATGGAAATTGCCTCTTCCTTTTTCTAAATTAAACCACCCAAATGTATTCACACAGCAACACATGCAGCATTGGCCCTGGAGAAGCATCCAGTGTGAGAAGCATGGTGGTCTCACACTGGTTTTTATCATGTACTGTTGTTTTATATGAGATGTTAACATTTCTGTGTGTTTGATATGTATTTAGAGTTTGTATTGTCCTAAGTATGAACGGCATCAAATTGTTGCAAAGTGTTAGCTGCTCTGAGTACCTCAGTGAGGGAGAGAGGGCAAGGTATAAAGCAAAGTAAATAAATTTATAAACAAATGTTTATGGTATGATCCAGGAAATGAAGTGAGAGATGAATAAAGTTATCAAGTCAAAAGTTTGGATTCTAAGATACTCTGCTCTGAATAAGCAGGACAAATACATTTTCCTTCTCTCCTACTCCATATACCAATTATTGTGCCTCAGGTTTTCTCCCAAGTAGAAAACAAAAGTAATGTGGTCTCTCTGGGTAGAATGCATGGTTCTCATCCCACATATGTAGGTACATAATGATCCAGTGTCTCAGAAAAAGGAAATCGTGTGTGTGTGTGTGTGTGTGTGTGTGTGTATGAAGATTTCTTCAAATGTATGTGTGATTGTTCTGTAGATTGTTCTGTGATCTCTAGTATGTGGGAGGGGAAAATAGTAGGGCCACTGATATTAGTTCTTATGTGCTGCTTCATACTACTAGGGAAATTCCTTAGTTTAATCACCACCTTCATTTATAATTGCCAATTAAAACAAATTTTGTACATGCTAAAAATGCACATCAATTCAAAGAACAAACATTTCACACACAAAATAGTGTCTGAGATTGCTCTTGTATGATTCACATTCTAGAGGCACAGACCTATTGACCTCTAGTGGGATGCATACATTTTCAACTAAAAACTGTAACTTAGTAAAAAGTTTTGACTTTATGCATCATCCAATGTTCCCTTTTAACTGGGGTGGGGTGGATTTTAGGGTATGACCAAGTGTAAGCTGCCATGTTGTTGAACAATGTTGAGACATCTTAGATTATTTCCAAACATTCCCCCTGTTTCAAACCAAGGGCTTTGGGGATGCTTTTCAAAGAAGCCACAAAAAGTTGATGGACCTGGGGACACTATCAGGGGTGACAAGTTATTTCTCCCACTATAATATCATTAAATCTTCCTTAGATGTGAATGCTTACAAGCACATCAGCTTAGAATTTTCCTCCCAAGAATTTACACCTGAAAATTGTGCACAATATTGATTGCATTCTATAGTGACTACAAATTGATCTTTAGTACAATAATTTTTAAAATTATTACTGGGAGTGAGGCTCAACAGCACAGGACTCTTGGTAGTCTCATTTTGTCTGATCTCTGGCATCTCCCTACCTCATCTGATTCTGAGGTCTATGTTTTTGACACAGCCACTTCACAGTCTTACATGTGTTTTGTGGTGTGTGTGTATGTGATAGAGAAAGAGAGAGAAAGTGGGTGAATCTTTGAAACGTACATGATCTTCTCTGTATTCCCATGTGCCTGTGCCTTCAAGTCTCCTGTTGACTTGTGGCAACTCCATAGGATTTTCTTAGACAAGAAGTATTCAGGGGTGATATTGCCAGCTTCTTCCCCTGAAATATAGTCCCTCATCCAATATGAGGTGGTCCCTCATTCAAGTACTAACTGTAACTGACCCTACATAGTATTCAGAGTTATATTAGGTCTGGTGCCTCTAGGATATTTATATAGATATATTCAGATCCTTATTTACCAGACCCATCATTTCATACATTTCAAGTCCCAAAGCAAGTAAAATATATTCTATGATCTTTTAATACAATGTACCCTTGGACCAAGGTTCCTTACCTGACTTGCAATACTGCCCTTAAAAGGGTTCGTTATGTTGCATGACACTGTGAACATACTGACTTGTAGGTGTAACCTAACATTTTAACACCAGTGAAACAGCTAGGGCTATCTAATCACTTCTACTTATAACAAGATTCCCTTGCTTTAATTTTTCCATGGATCCTAATTTTTATTGCTGCCATATTTTACATGCATTTTTACAACAGGGTAGTTCCATGCAATAGTCCAGAATGCTATTTAATATCTCCTATTTGGGGTTCATTGTACTCATATTTGCTTTAAAAGAAAATATATGTGCTTATCTGAAAACAATATGTAGATTTTTAATCTCTACTCCTTTCCTGTGACCTGATTATTAGCCTCTTCAATAATTCACTGCCCATTATGGTTTCAATGAAATAAGCAACAAAACATCCTACCTGGTTGCTGAAGGCTGTTTCCATGTAGATACACGTAGTAAACCCAGAGGCCACCAACTTCCTTTTCTTTCACCTCATGCTAATCAAAAAGCATGGGATATGGAGGTTCTCCCTCTCTTTCTTGTGGCAGGGAGGGAAAATTGTGCAATCTCACAACTTCAAGGAAAATGCACATTAACTGGAATATGCAGGAATAAATTGTGCATCCTTGCAACAGAAGTTAGGCAAAGAAAGTCAGCCCCATACAACCAAGGGACGTTTTTTTATAAGCTATGAAGGTGACTCATCTCTTAGCTTTCAGTAAATCCCCTGGCCCCCCTTTTTCTTTTCTCAGAATATAACACTTGGTTCTGTCTTTAAAAAAAAAAGATAAGAGAAAAATTCCATGTAATATTGAAAATGCACTGTGTACTTTCTAAAGAAGAATGTGTTTAAATGCCTATCTTCAATTGTAACAGCCCATGCAAATGACTGTGGATTAGAGGTTGAGTGTTAAGGTAGAATTGATGAGAAAAAATAGTAAACACAGATATATATGGTAAGTTGCCTTGTTTGAAACTGCTCAGAGTTGAAATGTATCTTCAGGCACACAGTATCATTTCTGGGATGGGGATAGAAGGCATCTTCTACTCTCCTTGATCTAGTTTTGTAGTTTTAAAAGATTTTTCAGTCAATGGAAATAAAACTTTTCTAGTTTTGGAAATTTGAGTGACATATAAGTGACATTTAATTTTCCAGTGCGGCTGAACATTTTAAGTGTAGGCTTTTTCTTTATCTTTTCAACTGTCTTGAGTACAAATTTCAGTTTACGTACATTCAGATAAAATACATATCTAAAGTTAGTTGTGATAATAATAATAATAATAATAATAATAATAATAATAATAATAATAATAATAATAAAACTTTATTTATACCCCGCCACCATCTCCCCGTGGGGACTCGGGGCGGCTCACAATGTTACAAAAGTAACAGTGCCAATACACCAACAATATACACAGTTTAAAACACAAGAAGATAATAAAACAGAAGTTAAAACAAAGGTTTATACAACAGTAATATCAAACAACCACCAATGCCATTCAGTCAACTTCAAAGGTGTGGGGGGGACTATAGCAGCAATATAAGATAAAATCATAAGATTAAAATACCCCGATGAAAGGAACCTAATAGCATTCAGAATATAATTATAATGAGGCTGGTCATCCAATGGCTGTCTCTCCAAAGGCCAGCCCAAACATCTAGGTTTTCAATTGTTTCTTAAAGGATGGTAGGAATACTATTTCTCTTCCTTAGCTTGAAAATGTTAACCCTCAAAAGTCTGTTTCGGTCGATATTTTTCCTTGTCTGTACTTTTAAATAAGACTGAGAATACTTACCTGAGAACAGGTCACATTAGAGTACAGTGAGGCTTGTTTCGAAGTATTTCATATGGAGGACTGCACGTTGGTGTACCAAAGTGAACTGGGAATCGTATTAGGATCTGGTATATATCTTTAAAAGAGTCAAGTTAGTGGTATTGTAATCAGGTAAGTGGATATGAGACTACAGCCTGACTCATTTTAATCTGTTGTGGACACATCCTTTCATGCATCCATCCCATGGCATAGATCCTAATAGTATAGCATTTACTAGTCTCTCTTCAGGACATTACTGTGAAACTAAACTTTGATCTTGAAGCAACATGTTACTGTAGTGACCATGGTTTGAAAAGTTAGAGTGTGACATTATTTAACAGGTAGTTTCTGTACTTCAAACTTTCATTTGTTTTAGTATTACCCTCATTGAAATCTCAGGACAGAGCATATTACAAAGGCTGTCACAGGCTGGGCTGATTTTCTGAGTTCTGATTGCCTAGTTTATATTTTTTTAACGCTGGAATAATTGTGCATTAGATAGCATATTATGAAAAGAGAGAGACTCTGGGCCTATAACAACCATCACCGTCGTCTTAAAAGCATATTATTTACATTCAAAAGGAATCTCAGTTACATACAGTAATGTCCCAATATAACAAAAACACCAAAACGACACATAAAAGGACGTAAAACAACCACATTACACATATGTTTCTATAAAAGCTGACCAAATGTCCAGGTATAAGCCCATTTTAATATATATATATATATATATATATATATATATATATATATATATATATATATATATATATGTGTGTGTGTGTGTGTGTGTGTGTGTGTGTGTGTGTGTGTGTGTGTGTGTGTGTGTGTGTGTGTGAGAGAGAGAGAGAGAGAGAGAGAGAGAGAGAGAGAGACTCCTTCAACTGTTCCAAGCATTGTTAAATCTATCCAGTGGCTCACAGCTGGAGAGAAATGATCTTTCCCGTAGCGAAGTATGAACCCTTCAGCAGTCAAAAGAGCACTTGTAATTTTACAAGAAACATAAATAATTCAAAAGAATTTGCATATCTCTGAATATCAAGGAATTTTCCAAAACCAAATTTATTTCCTCCTCAAATGTAGATAATATGGGACAATTCCAAAACATATGTGTTAAGGAGGAATTAGCAGCCTTACATTAACAATCTGCTGATTTAGAAAACTCTTTCATGAATTGATATTGTAGTGGCCAATGTAAATCCAAAAGAATAATTTCTACTGTATAAGAAGTAGCTGGAAATCTGTAGTCATTCTAATTATATTAAGACTGATGTCTGTAAACTTTTCACATCATAATTATAGGTAACAGAAATGTATATAGATGGTTGGCTTGAATACTTGGTTGGCCTAAATTAATGCCTCTAATATTAAGGAACCTTAGATTCACTTAAAGCTGTAGTTCTCACTTAAAGTAACATATGCTTCTGTTTAAGATATTATTGTGTAGCTGATAGAGGCAGTTTAAACAGCTATCGTAAAATTGAAAAGGGGAAAAAACACCAATACCAAGTATTAGATTTAAAGTAGTAACCCCATTGTTAGCACATGGCTTCCATAAAAATGGCTCCTTAATAATTTTCAATTTTAGATCCAGTCAATTTGGCATGAGATATGGGTCAAATTGTAATTGACAATGTTTGCCAAAGTTCTAACTGTTGAAATTGTTGGCAAAATGCTGCCTTTTTATAATCTCTGACTAGAAGTATTAGACTCTAAGGCTGACCACAGTGAATTACTTACTTTGAAGGGATAGGTCCAGAATTTAATACGAGGTAACAAATATACCCAATGGTATGGAAGGAGATCTGGAAAGCTGAACCTTTCCTCTTAGATAGACATTTGTATCCTTTTCACAGACAATCCTTAGAACAATTCATTTCGTTTTTGAAAATACTTGCAATGTACGAGTAGAGGAAATCCTCAAATAATATAAACAATGTTAGGTATAACATTCATTTTGATCATGTTGCTTACCTTAATCCACAGACTCATCTTTAAGCCTGCCCTTTCCTCTAAATCTAGTATAATAAGGTTAGTCATCTGAGAAATGTCCCAGAGATAATTATACCCAATTACGCAATGGTATTTGGGCAATATTGAAACTGCCATGCTTTAAATATACAAGAGTATGTCTTGTCTCCTATTGGCAGTATTTCTGATTTAGGCCAGTTAATTGAATACTCAGATATTGTACCAAAATTATTTATTGACTACTGGGCTTTGAAATGTACATTAAAAGATTATTAAGGGTTCCAAGCACAAACTGAATATTAAAAAAGAGAATGGTTATACAATAGTCATATTTATTTTGTACCCACCACTCCCTATCAATTGAGGTAAAGAACAGCAGCTTAAAATAAGCATAAATAGCCGCACAACACAATTAAAACCATGAACACCAATGAATAAGACATAATCAGCTAAAAGTGCTTAAAAAGCAAAAATATTAAAAACAATTCATAATTTAAGGATAAGACTACAATAAGAGATTGATCTTTAATGTTGCTGTAAACTCACATGACATATCCACTAGTTGAAGCTCTTCCGGCAGATCGTTCCACAATTCAAGGGTGGCTGAGGAAGAGATCTTTTGGTTAACAATTTGCTAGCCCAGTCCTGGCTAACTGAAGTGAATGTCACCCAGAAGACTTGGGTTTACTGGGTGAATTACATGGGAGGTGGCTAGAATTATAAATAAAGATAATTTTGAAAATTTTGAGAGAAAATGAGGGTAAATGAGCATTTATAAAAAAATCTCAAGTGTATGCAGTTACTGGCCTAGCACCAGCCTGATGCCGAACAACCTGCCTATTCAGTTGTAATCAGGATAAGAGAATGTCCAAAAACTGTACTATAGATATGGTTATGGCTAAGATGTCTATTCTGATTTGATGAGAAAACTTGGGAAGAATTGAGATTTTTTAGCTGATTGGCTAAGTTGAGGCTCAAGAGGACATAAAGCAAACTTTTTGAGTGGCAAAGAACCAGATTTTGCTCTTGTCAAAGTTGGATCACTGCTAGGCTACAAATACTCTATGAAAAAAAGTGCTGAGAACAGCATATTTATTAGGCATGTGCAATCCATGAAAAAAATGGTTCAATACTCTCTTCTAAAGTAGGGGGCGCTGGCGCTTTGTTTCTGAAACTACTTCTGAAGTTTGGCCCAAAAAGTTTTGAAACTTAACAAATAGTTGGAATATTTGAAATTCGTTAATGGCGGACACGCATGTGCAGTGGCCAAAAGTAGCTCGGGGGGGGGGATTTTACAGGACTCTCCCACCCTCATTTTTTGAGCTATCCTCTTCAAACTTGGTACAGTGGCAGAACATATTTAACACTGCTAGCTCACCAAAATTCAGAATGTTTCCATTATCCTCTGATTTCTGGTGAATTTTCATAGCTTTTGTAATAAACCATTTTTTAATAATTGCAGAAATCTATTCCTGGTTTGAAAGTCTTATTTCCTGTTTCATTGGGTTGTCTTTACTTTGAAAGTCAATGTTCTACTACAGAAACTTTGTTTTTATGGCTGAAACTTTGTTAAATTGGTGGACAGTGTCCCAGGAAACCATAATGTGCTATTATAACACCATGTCCCTTGCGCAAAAACAAAGTTCAGGCAGTGTCATAAAATTTTGCCATGTTTCTATGACAGAACCAATTAGGAAATGACATTTATCACCCAGGAACATAAATCATGGTACACCATCAAATCACTCCTGACAGATGGCCATCAGCCTCTGAATAAGGAAATCTGTTCCTGGTTTGAAACTATTTCACTGGGTTTTCTGGGGCTGAGAGTGTGTGACCAAGATCACTCAGTGGGTTTCCATGGCTGAGTGGGGAATGCAGCCACAATAATCGTTCAACTCTCAAACCACTACACTACACCATGCTATCCCAAAAAAGGGGCTACTGTTTCTTCCTATGAGGCTTAAAACCTCAGTCTTTTGTTTTTTATGAATGCTCCCATGAGAAAATGTATTAAGGATGTGGGTGAACTACAATTCCCAAAAGTCTTGGGTCAACCCTCCTAAAACTCCCCCAGAATTCACAGCTGGCCATATTGGGTCTGTGTGCCAAGCTTGGTCCAGATCAATCACTTTTCTTCTTATCCCAGATTATATGGCAGTGGGGACTCGTATAATCCAGTTTAAATCAGATAATATGGGATCAGATCCTGGGAATTAGGGCAGCATAGATTCGTCTGTGTCCCCTTCCACACTGCTGTTATATCCCAAGATCTGATCTCAGATTATCTGCTTTGAACTGGATTATATGTCCACACTGCCAGATAATCTGGGATAAGAAGAATCTAGGAGTGGATTTCTTCCAATGGGGCTTAGCCTGCTTCTAACCAGGAGGGGAGGGAACGCACTCAGGAGTGGGGCTTACACATGTCACATACACACAAATAGAGAGCGAATTTAAAAAGGAAAACTACTAAAATGCAACCTTTTCCCTTCCCAGAATGATACTATTAATATTATATAAATTTTAGCTTTCCCCGCCCATTTCCAATTTTCTTTTCCCCCTGAAGTGGAAAGTCAGTCACACACCAACCTGGGTGGAGAGTTCTAGTTTGGGGTTTTGCCAACACAAAACCGGAGTGAAGTGATCTGGATCATGGATTGGGATTGATCCCCCCTCCTTTTCCCCCTTTCCTCACTTAAAGCTTCTGGCAAAAGCAGGAGGGAAGGCTGTGAACAGGAAGAGCAAGTAGTTTACAAGGGAGATCCTGCAGAGTGAGCAAACAAGACTCCCTCCTCTTGCAACCCGGTTCTCTTGCAACCCGGTTTAAGAGGCCCATAGAAAGCAACCACTCCAGGATGGGGAAAGGGGATTTCTCTCCTGAATAGCAACCGCAGCCAGCCACCAATGCCCTTTGCAAACGAGACTCCCTTCTGCGATTGGCCACAGGGAGGCAAGGAAAGCCCAGGCTAGTCTGCATCTCCCTCAAACCAAGTTTGGATGCTTTAAAAATGCATGGCTTATTGGCTTAAGTACCGCAAAACATATGACGACATTAGAAAAATTGGCTATTCCGGTTCGATATCGCAGGATACACACGGAGGGATAACCCGTTTCGAAACTTGGTTCAAAAGTGACAAAACAAACAAATTGGATCTGACATATGAGGGATTCAACTTTTTTGCCCTACCCTAATATTTATCTGTGCTATCAGTGTTATGAGAATAAGTATAAGTATAAAGTTGTGACTTGTTTTAGTTTTAATTTCCTGATAGACCAAGGCTTGAGAATACAATGGTTGATTCTGATGGTTGGATGGGATTGGGTTTGGTAACTTTGGGAGCTACATGACAACTAAGGCAACCCTCAGAAAACCCAAACAGATTTGGACTTACAGTTATAAGGCAAAGAAACAAACTTCTAAAAGAGGTGTGTAGGCACCATCTCTGTGTCAATGGAAATAAAGTAAGATAGCAGTAAGCAAGACCCAGGAAAACCAACAGGTAGGTCTGGAACATCTGTTGGGAAAACTATGCCAGACCCTGCCTTCAAATTTAATAACAGCTTATTGTGCGATGTTATTTAGCTCAAAACAGATGAAGAGTGGATCACAGGTAAACTGAATCATGGAAGAAGGTATACACCATGCCATGGAGCAGGATGGAACCTGAACAAGTTTTGCAGGAAGCAAGAAAGACTACTGTGTTTAAATACTAAAATGTAAATTCTTGTATATTTCTCTTACGTATACTTTGGATGTTCATTATGTAACTTGCTTATGTAACTCCCTGCCCTTGTGATTCCAATCTAACAGGTGTAAAAGAATGAGCAGAAAGAGAGTGGAATTAGTTCAGCAGTTGATAAATCCCAGCATATGGAGCTTGGCTGTTCTTTCTCATTTTCTATGGCCAGAGTAGCAACAATTGGAAGCTGGTGAAGGGCTTCTTGCCAGTAGCTAAGGGATAGGCATGAAGGAGGTGTGACTAGTTGCTCCACATTTACAATTTCTCACTTATTAAGAGGTTTTACAAATAGAATCTAGGATGCTAACAGTTCCATGAGAATGGGCTGTGGCAGAGTGGTTCCTTTTTTAATACTCAGAGCTTAACAAGCAGAGATTCAGCAGATGAAGCTACCTGGCAAGTAGATTAAAGAGGGGGAAAGCCTCTGCTACAAAAAAAATCTGTCAATAGAAAAAGCCATTTAAAAAAAATCTTATATATGAATAATCTAAATAGGTAGATAACAGCAGTTGGGATCTTCAAAACAGATTTCAGAGTCTGGAGCCCAGTTTCTTTCCATAGTTGACTCACCACAAACATGTTTAGGCAGCCATATAGATCAGCAGTTAGGGTGTGGATCACAGTTAGCCACCCCATATTGCAAACTCCATTCAACTTCATCTTCCTTAGTGGTTCATTTTCAGTTTTAAGAAACCCACAAGCAATGATATCAATTTCCCTGCTGTGTCTTATTTGGTTGAAAGCTTAGTTACTAATTACTCAAACTTCAGTAGGAAATGAAAATCAGAGAGAAGAGGCTGTTTGGCATCACCATGTGCCAGACTTTTGCAATTATGGTGGAAGAGTTAAATATTAAATCCAGCAGTTGAGAGGTGAATTTTGCACTATATATGGCCATTTGGTCAAAAAAGTTTATGAACTATGGCTGTTTCCCAGTGTGGGGGACACCTTTTTCTCAAAAAGAGTTCCTTTGCTCACTGCTGATTTCAAACATTGTCTTCAGGTTACACTTTTCCCTGCAAAGAGCTGAAGGACAACATTGTGAGGAAATATGTCACTTGATTAATTTCTCTCATATAGATGTAAATAATACATACTTACATCCACACTTTTATCAGGATCTGAAATGACAACACAGATCTTCAGTAATAAACTGTGCAATCTTGGGCCACATCATATATGGGATATCTGTGATTACAATTTCTTACAGTTTTGTTTTGCTAAGTGTCAATCCCATAGTGCTGCTTTGTAGATCTGGTTGCAAAGTTTAAGGAGCAAAGGTTTTTCTTCTTCTCAGGTCCTTCCTCTGATGCAAATTTCTCCCATTCTCCTCTCTCTTTACTTCTGGCTCCTGGACACAGAAAACATAGATACAGGAAAAAGAGATATAGGGACATCAATATACTTTCTTTATATCAATATGCAAAGAGCTCTTACAGCACCTTAGAGACTTAATTGAGAGAACAAGATTGGTAGGATGAATTTTCATAAGCCAAATCTGCTTCTTCAGATGCCTTAGTATATAAAGGTTTATACTACCAACTTTGTTCTCTCAATTAGTCTCCAAGATGCTACAAGATCCCTTTGCAAACTGAAATTCCAGCCCAACCCAGTTGTGTTTTTGAGTTGCAGGTATATGTTGGCTTAACACACCTCTGAAAGTGTTCTAAAATTAGCAAAAAATAGGGGTGGAATTATAAGGCAGGGGGAAAAGAAAGAAAAAGACAGATTTTCGGTGTCATGAATGAGAAATAGTGCTTTCGAACTTTCATACAGTTTTTTGTTTCCAAAGCTTAAAAGCAAAGAGGAAAATAATGGCTGAGCTGTTTCACTTTGTTCTGGTAAGGATTTTAGTATATGATTATAATGCAGGTATAAAACATCTACTTATATTTGATTGAAATGCAAAAAATGTTCCTCCTTTCAATGTCAGTGCCAATCAAATTAGGTTTGGGGAGAGGAGGGGTTTACCTATTTATACCAGATTTCCCATTGCTGCTTGGAACAAAAGGGAATGCGAGTGCACCTTGTTTTTAGCTATGAGTATGGCGTGCAGATAGGAAGAGAAGATTCGGTTCCAATTGTGGTGTATGTCTTGCACAAGCATTCAGTGTAGAGGTTTTACCTAGGATGCAGCAATTAGCAGAAGTGCAAGATGTCACAGAAAAAATAGTTCTTTTCATGACTGAGGAGGGGCCTATTTGATGATTGGGATTACACTGTTGTCTCCCTGATGGTTTCAGGCATGCCTTTCTTCTGCAGATGGTGTGGTATTGGGAAGAACACTATATTTTATACATAAGCCAGCTAAGTTGCCCCATTCTCTTGTTATTTTGTGAAAGCCTTTTTATGATTGACATAGGAAGAAGGGTGTTGATAAAAACATCACCTTCTGTTTCACTACTACTTATTCAGAAAACATTGCTACTAAGATTTAGGAATGCGAACAGAACTTTAAAAAAATAGGAGATACAAAGTAACTTTATTTTTTGAAAATAGAGCTCTAACCATCCACAGTTGTCTGTTTTTGTAGAAGGGCAAGTTCAGGTGGCTGGTCTTTGAAGCCAGGGCAACAGAAGAGTTGTCATTCCTATTCCTCTCATTTTAGGTCTTTCGTCAAGTAATGACTTCTGGTCTGTGTGGAATTCTGGTGCAGATTTATCTCACTTGTCTCTTTTATTGTACTTTCGTCTCAGTTCCAGACACTCATCAATCCCTATTCCAGTATGGTTTTTGACCTAACTATATGATGGAAATATCTGTTGGTACCCTAGTGAATAGTTCACACTGGGAAAGAAATGGGAATGTATATGACATAGGGCTGTGCATGGATCCATTTTTCAATACAGGACCCCACTGTTTCAGCTCTTTGGGCCAGTCGTAACGCCACAGGCGCTGCTGCAACACACCATGTGGCTGCTAAAAATGTTTGCCTTCAGTTTCTTTCAGCTACATGGAGAACATAGAGGCAGCCTTGTGCCTGCACGGGTTTCCCTGAGAGGCTGTGAGCCCTGCTGCCTGCCTGAGCCAACCAGAAGAAAGTCACTCACATGCCAGCTAGTTCCTTGTTCTATCCTCAGTGCCTTCGCTGCTCTTAGGATCGCTTTTAGACTCAATTCCAATCTTTTCCTTTGGCAATTTCATTTATTTTACTTAGTTTAATATCTTTTATTCCTCCTTTTAAAACTATTTTGTTAGGGAAGTGAGGGTGGGCGTGCATGGGGGGGGGCCTGTGAAAACACATTGGGGGTGTTTGTTTAAATATTGGGGTGGTTTACTGATGGGGAATAGCTTGACTCCCTTGAGCCCCCACAGAGAGAATTTAATTCTTCTCCAGGTCTAGCCAAAAGATATTAGAGGAAAGGACCCCAGAAAAAGTGGGTTCTTAAGTCTGATGCCTTAACCCTGGTCTAGTTGAAGGATAATTGGGGGAAATTATTGCTGAAAAAGTGCTTTCTTAAATCTGATGCCCTAAAAATGACGGAAGCCCCCCCCCCATTGTTCCTAATGGGCCAAATTTTCCCAGAGCAAAAATTGATATTTCGACTGCCAGATTGAAAAATGGAATTTTGCCCACCTGAATTTGGAAGGCTCCCGAAAAACGGATTGGGAGCCCACTGAAATCCAGACACCAAAAATGGCATGGGATTTAACCAAATTGCACACCCCTATTGTTACCTTTCTTGGACCTCTCATTAGCCTTTGTATCAATTTCAGGAAAGCTTAGAAGGAATTTATTACTTGAAATTAATTCATTTTTAAATAATAATTAAATGCCTTTTGCAGTGTGACTGTAGTCTTCTAGAAAGTTGTGGGAATCGTGAACAAGGAAATACATTCTATGAAAGATCTAGTTTCCAGCTTCATGAATTATTCAGCACTATTTGTGGAAGCAAAGGTGGGATTGAGAAAACTGGGGTGGATGGGTTCATTCTACCATCTTAGAACAACTCAAGACAAAGCCTATACAGCAGACCTCCTTAGGAAATTATATCCTTGAAATGACCTCTACTGAAGAACTTAGCAGTCAAAAAGTTCAAAGTATCCTAATACACATCTGGTTTGTAAGTTTCAGGTGGTGCAGAATTCACTTGCTTTTGGGTGCATAGTATTCTGATTTTTTGTTAGCCATACTGGCTTCCTATTCACATATGGGCCCGGTTGAAAGTCTTGTTTGTTGTTGTTTTTATTATTATATGCCTACAAGTTAAAACCAACATATGGTGACCCTATTATGAGGTTTTCTTGGCAAGATTTATTCAAAGAAACCTTACCATTGGCTTACTCTGAATATAGCCTACAGTGCATGGTATTCTCTGCATGGTATTGTGCTCTTCTTTCAAATCCTAAAGAGCCCTGACCCTGCCTAGCTTCCAAGATGAATCACTTTCTGGTACCTTCAGGCATTTTACTGACCTTTAACACCATTAATAGTTTGGTATGAGGATACCAAATTCTTTTCAGGAGCCAACAAAACAGAGAGATGGCAGAAAGGCCTTGTTATGTTTGGTTTTCCTTGAATGTTATTTGGAAGCAGCAACTTGAATTTAAATACTATAAGTAATGAATAAAATATCTACATCTAGATAATTGTGCCAAATAGATGTAGTTTAATATTGTGGTTTCTATGCCTTCTTGCTTCTTCCTAAACATTGAGCTTGGTTATGAGATATCATGATTGATTAGTGCTCACTCATAGTTTGATCTAATATCAGAGGGAAGGCTCACATTAGGTGGAGCTCTTAGGTAAGAGGGCTTGAATCTGTTTATTCACCATGGAAACCCACTGGGTAGCCTCAGCCTAAGCAAAGGCGAACCCCCTTTCTGAATAACTCTTGCCAAGAATGTTTTGTGCCTAAATTCACTTTAGAGTCTCCATAACTTAGAAACAACTTGAAAACACAACTTGGGAAACATTCTTCGAGAGGGGCACTCT
The DNA here is from genome assembly GCF_035594765.1 of Anolis carolinensis. Classification (NCBI taxonomy): domain Eukaryota; kingdom Metazoa; phylum Chordata; class Lepidosauria; order Squamata; family Anolidae; genus Anolis; species Anolis carolinensis. Next base: position 72,116,324 of record NC_085843.1, on the reverse strand, counting down.
CCTTTTCATGTTTTCAACATTTCAGTTGTCATTCTATGATGTTACATAGTGGGGAGAGTTTGGATTTGAGATGATGAGTTTTTAGTGTTTTGGTTGTATCAAATAGGGAAAATTAATTTTGCTATATTTTGCACTTTATTCTGCTCCTTTATTGGAAACAACTTGACCTCCTACTCCACCCCAAATATCCTAGAGAACACTTCAGCACTTTGTCCACTCACTTTACTAAATGATGTTACAATTACATATCTTTGCACTTTTGTACAGACCGCCCTCCCATTTTATCATTAAGTGGTGGTTTTTGCTTTATATCATCTTACCATTTTATTATATTATTGTGTTATATCATATTATTGTGGTTTTAATTTGTTTATTTTATCTGTTTGATGATGTTGTTTACATATGCTTTTAATTTTTGTTCATGTTCTGTTCTTTGGGCTTGGCCCCATGTTAGTCGCCCCGAGTCCCTTCAGGGAGATGGAGGCAGGACAGAAAAATAAAGTAGTATTATTATAGTATTATTAATACCATTAACACACCTACATATTTGCATTGCAGCCATAGGAGCCTTAAACAATGTTAGAATTCCAGGATGTGGAGAAGGAGAGTTCTGCATTACCTCCTACCATTTTCCTGACTGACAATCACTTATCTGAACCTGATATTTATATATTCATTAATATCAAAGGATGCAAATAGCAGCTGCAGCAGGGATGTCTGCGATTTTTAGTATAATTATAACATGGCAGGAAAAGATTGAAGTGTTTTGCCATCCTAATGTCTCAGTGCTATCTGTGCCTACTGCTTCATGATCATTGTTCTTAGAATATAAGTGTACAGCAGTGGTTCATTCTGCTCCAGGACACACTTTTATCAATTCCTAATAATGTTTATTATGAGCAAAGATCAAATATTTAAATATAAACCTGAAGAAGTGAAATGTGTTTTGTATGTAGCAGTAACTGGGAAGAAGGTTAGACTGTGTGTGCATATGTATGTGCGTGTCTGTTTCAGGACACATAGAGGAAGGAAACTGAGCTCACATTTCCTGTAACAATGAAAAGATTAGTTATATTTGGTATAAAATAAGTACAAAACAAGTATCAATTTTAAAGACGGAGAAGCATGGCCATGAAGACATTTTAATATGAACCATGTAGGTGGGGAGATTTTAGCAGCAATACGCAAGTCAGAAGTTTCTGAAAAGTCTGGTTTTGTTTGTTAATCACTGGGTCAGTAAAGTACAGGGGATTTTAAGGTATTCAATTTCATCTCATATTTCTTATTCCCAGAAATATCTGTATGAGGGTATTTTGCAAACTGTTGGTTTCTTTTCTAACAAATGCTGTTTCTATAAAATACTCACTGTATTAACATAACAATATAATTAAAAATATTTGAATAGGGGATTCTAACCCGGCACCATCTTCCTGAAGGGACTCAGGACAGCTTACATGGGGACCAAGCCCAGTATAAACGAGGTACAAAGTGACACAGTTAAAAAATATAAGCAATAGGAAACATTAAAAAGCAATAACAATCAGTAGAATTAAAACATCATAAAAACATCAACTAAACAACAGACAACCAGTCGCTAAAATTAGTGGGCATGTACAGATTTGAGGGGGTGGGACAATGACTTGTGCAAACATAGGCTGTAGGGCTGGTACTGGGGATGAAGTGGGCATTTTCAGATTTGAGGGAGTAGGACAAAGGTTGTGCAAATGTAAATTGTAGGGCTGGGACAGGATGAGAGCTGGTCTCTTTTTCCCTTCACCAGTGCTATACCACTAAGTAAAAGTAAAGGTTTTCCCCTGACATTAAGTCTAGTCATGTCCGACTCTGAGGGTTGGTGCTCATCTCCATTTCTAAGCTGAAGAGTTGTCTGTAGACACTTCCAAGGTCATGTGGCTGGCATGACTGCACGGAGCACTGTTACCTTCCCGCTGGAGTGGTACCTATTGATCTACTCACATATGAATGTTTTCGAACTGCTAGGCTGGCAGAAGCTAGGGCTAACAGTGGGAGCTCACCCCGCTCCATAGATTTGAACTGCTGACCTTTTGGTCAGCAAGTTTAGCAGCTCAGTGGTTTAACCCACTGCGTCACCAGAGTAAACCAGAAATTAAAGTCTTATCTGTAGGAATATGGTGATACTATTTTCACTAGGTGGACATAGACAAAATGGGTTTGAGGAGGAAGGACTTCGGCATCAGACACCAAAGAAAAAGATTTCTGTGTGATGGTGGCATATTAGGTTATGACAAAATACAATCCTCAATTAATCTATTTTAAATAAGTTGGGAGGTTTGCAGTAAAGGAAATCAGTTTAAAATACAAGACAGTGCTCCCACATGCCAAATAATTGTGTAATCTACATCACTATGAATAGAAAAAAAATGCATATTGTGTATGTCAACTTGTGGTAATCATTTGAATTGTTAATAAGGGCTAATGAGTTCTTATTTATCTGTAAAGTTTCAGGAAGATGTCTGCTTGATTTTTTCCAGCTATGTTGCTTTCAAAAGTTAAGATGATCAAATTTTTTGATCTAAAGTGATATAAATTTGCAGACTGAAGAAAAAAAATCATTTGGGGGAAAGATTTCTTATGAGTGGGGAACAATGCTGTCACCTACAATTTTGTTCTGCAATGCATGTGCTCCTAGTACAGTTCTATCCTCCCCTTCAACCCAAATAGTCAGTGACTGGCTGTGAGACTACTTTGGGAAACCCAGGTGGCAAGCTTCATTTTTCATTTCCACTGCGCAGCCATCCACATAACTTCCCATTCTGCCAGCTTCAAACAAGATCTTGGTCGTAATGTTCAGCTATTGACAGCAATAGTATGAACCCTTAGATCATGGCAAACTTTTAGTATCTACAGCAACAACTGAAAGCAAGAATTGTTTGTGTTTGTTGTCCTGTCAACATGCATAGTTTGAGATTTGAGTTCTTATGTGACATTTTTGTACTTGGTTATGAATGTGTTACCATAAAATACATACTCAATGTTTAGAATACCTATGAAGCCTATTGATGTGAGACATCTCACTGTTGGATCAAGAAAAGGGTAAAGAGAGCCAAATCTTCTAAGATTGAAGAAAAATAACAGATTTGTTTCCTGGTCCAGTTGTAAGCCCTGTTAGGGCCCATCATTTCTATTTGACTAGCTGTTGTAGAAGTAGAAATAATGTCTGCTTGTCTATTTTCCTGAGCTTAGATTGCTGCTACATAAATATCCCAGGAGCCTTGGGCATTGAGCCAAGGCAGTTAAAGTAGTGTCAAACTACATTAATTTTACAATGTAGATACACCCTGAGTTACAACCAATTCATAAAAAAGGAAAAGCTTATTCACCTTGAATGGAGGAAAATCTTTACAAATTGTGGAAGTTTATAATTCCTAGAATTATAGAATCATAGAGTTGGAAGAGACCTCATGGGCCATCCAGTCCAACCCCCTGCAAGAAGCAGGAAAATCTCATTCAAAGCACCCTCAACAGATAGGCATCCAGCCTCTGCTTAAAAGCCTCCAAAGAAGGAGCCTCCACCACACTCCGGGGCAGAGAGTTCCACTGCTGAACAGATCTCACAGTCAGGAAGTTCTTCCTGAAGTTCAGGTGGAATCTCCTTTCCTGTAGTTTGAAGCCATTGTTCTGCGTCTTAGTCTGCAGGGCAGCAGAAAACAAGCTTGCTCCCTCCTCCCTATGACTTCCCCTCACGTATTTGTACATGGCTATCATGTTTCCTCTTAGCCTTCTCTTCTGCAGGCTAAACATGCCCAGCTCTTTAAGCCACTCCTCATAGGGCTTTTTCTCCAGACCTTTGATCATTATAGTTGCCCTCCACTGGATACTTTCCAGCTTGTCAACATCTCCCTTCAACTGCGGTGCCCAGAATTGGACACAGTATTCCGGGTGTGGTCTGACTAAGGCAGAATAGAGGGGTAGCATGACTTCACTGGATCTAGATGCTGTACTCCTATTTATGCAGGCCAGAATCCCGTTGGCTTTTTTTGCCACCGCATCACATTGTAGGCTCATGTTTAACTTGTTGTTCACGAGGACTCCAAGATCTTTTTCACACGTACTGCTGTCGAGCCAGGTGTCCTAAATTTATAACATAAATCTTTGTGACCTCACAAGTTAATAAGGTCTTCAAGGATGTGGTTTTTAAAGGGAAAAAAATAGACCAATATGTATTTTTTTTACATATTTGAATTTTTACATTTATGTTTTGAAACATGTTATACAGATAACAGTGGTATGATATTTCTACATACCACTATTGATCCATTAATGAAGTTAATTCTAAATATAATAATAATAATAATAATAATAATAATAATAATAATTTATTTATATCCTGTCCCTCTCCCCTGAGGGGACTCGAGGCAACTCACAACATATAACAATAAACAATAAGCTAATGTAAATATTAAGTAAATAAGATTAAACTATTTAAATTAAAAACGAACTATAAAACAACAATTATGTTAAAAGAGCATAAAACAAACTGTTAGTTAAATAATAATTTAAAAACAATACTTAAAGCCATCATATCAGACATGTAAGTGGATGAGAGGCTCTCCCCTTCATTCCAACTGCCACTGCTATGGCCTTGGAAAGAGAGAAGAAAAGGCTGCACAGCTCCATTGCTTTCCAACAATGGATGAAAGAATATCCATGGATTCTGTATCCATGATTCAACTATTCACATCTTGAAAATACTCAAAAAATAATTACAAAAGCAAACCTTGATTTTCCCATTTTAGATAAAGGATACCATTTTACTATGCCATTGTATATAATGAGACTTCAGCATCCACATATTTTGGTATCCATGGATAGTCCTGAATCCAAATTCCAGCAGATACCAAGGTCACTTTTTCTGCTGGACTTAATCCTCTCCCTCACTGCTATTTCCATTTCCTTACATTTCATGTATCATTTAGGTTGTAATCCTAAGGGCAGGGAACTGACAAACTAACAATTTATAAGCAGCTCTGGGAATCTTTCTAATTGACGGGCAGGATATAAATACTCTACATACATACATACATACATACATACATACATAAATTCATATCTATATACAGGAAAAAAAGAAAAGAAAGAAAAGTGGGTGAAATTGCTGTCTCAACAACCACTGAACATTATTTTAAAATATTTGGTTGGAGTTAACACTGAGCCAGAAACCTGTGAATAAAAATTAATGGAAATCCCTTCATATCCTTAGTCATATAACATTAAAAGTGTATCCTAATACATAGATATGAGCCTTCAGCTTTGGATGCAACTTCAGTAGTTCTGTGAAGAGGAACCTGCTACAATCACAGATTGGTTCTGTGGTTCATTTTACTGTAGGATCATAGAATTGGACAAGACCACAGTTGAACCTCCTGCCATGCAGGAACACAGAATCAAAGCAGCCCTGACAGATGGACTTCTAGTCTGTGCTTGAAACCCTCCAGAGAAGGAGACTCCACCATATTTTAAGGCTGCATATCCCACTGCCAAACAGTTTTTACCATCAGAAAGTTCCTTCTAGTTTTTAGGTGAAATCTATAGAATCTAGAAGGGATTCATGATTTTGAATGGTCTGAAGCCAATTTGTCTCCTCAAAACAAATCCATACTCTACCCCAGGTTGAACCAAGTAGTTAAATATTGTACAACTGTAAAACAAAACTGGAAATCTACTTCCAGTTTCTTTTTAACATTCTAACAAGTTTTGAGTTTTCAACTTATTTAAGCACAACTTGCACTTTCAGGAGCAAGTCAATCATCATTATTCTTTTTCTTTGGACACAACGGACTTTGAGGTGGGGCCACATGTGTTCTACATGCCACATTTGTCCACCACTGCACTATACTGTTGTTGATGTCTTGGACCTTTAAAAATACTCAACTGCAGAAAGGAATGTGATGTGCCCTTAATCCATGATTGTATCTCTAAGACAAAAAAAGAGTCACAAATTAAATATCTGTATCTTGAGCTACTATGAAAGCCATGTGAAAACACACACACAAAAGTTGGCAGTTCTGTTTTAGATGACACAGATGAGTCCCAAAAACCATGCTGAATAGTTCCCCTGTTGCACCAATTCTTGGACATCATACGGGGTTAGTTTCAAAAGGTGCTCAGGCCCCTTCCGCACATCTGAATAAAATCCCACACTATCTGTTTTGAACTGTACTCAGATATGGCAGTGTGGACTCAGATTACCCAATTCAAAGCAGATATTGTGGGATTTTCTGCCTTGATATTCTGGGTTATATGGCTGTGTGGAAGAGCCCTTAGCAACTTCAGCAGATCCAAATATTCTGGCCAGATAGCTGTTCAGGGCAATTAGGGCTACTTACAAGACACATGTAAATCCTTTCTTAAGGCAGATTCACTAGGTATCAATCTGTTTCCATGCACCGTATTTATGACATATGACTTGGGATGGGGCTGCCTGAAGGATTATATTTTCCTACAACACTCAGAAGGATGTTGTGTGTGTGTGTGTAAGAAAGATCCTTCCTGGTGGCTGCTCCTAGGTTCTGGGATACCAACCAGGGGAGTTAGGTTGGCCCACATTCCTGGTATTCCACTGGCAGACAAAAATCCTTATGGTCAGCTTGGGTTTTTTTTGTGTGTGTGTGTTTGCAAATGATTGACTGTTGAGAAAGGTTCTATAAACAGGTGGGTGCTTTTTTTCTTTGTAAAACAGAATGCTTCTAAATAGCTTTGAATTCAGTTGCGGTTTAAAAGTCTAATTGGTTTCAAATGGCAGGTTTTTCATTTTTATACATGCCTATATCAATTTTCTCCCCATTTCTCCCCATGGGAGAAAGGTTAATAAATTATGTCAACAAACTATATAAATTATATAAACAAACATGTATATTCTTTGTATTTTAAAGATATCAATATGCTCATGTTCTCTTTTTCGTTTTCTTTCTCTGTGGTGTGTTTCTCCCTACATATTCATTGTTCTCTCTCGTTACTTCCTTAACAAAGAACGTTAGGCCACGGAAGATTAGAAACCATTAACACATTTCTTAGAATTCTAGATTCTTCCTCTTTTTCTTGGAAGCTACCGTTAAAATTGTATGCCAGCTATGATTAATATATAATACAACTTAAGGGTATGTATGTTCAGTTGGTCTAAAGCTTACATTATTTATTTTTCATGTGTTCTTTTATTTTACTGGTGTTGAGTACATTACTTAAGAAAGAAACTGATTTGTCCTTAGGTGAGGAATTTCCTATTCAACTATATCATTACTTAATAAGAAAAAATACATCTGGTTTCTGGGCAGCACTGACACACATTATATAGTAGAAAACCACATTTTCTTTCAAGGATACACTTGACAGGATTGTGGCCAATCTGAGCTGCAGGTACTTACATGTCACATACCTGCAAGCATGTTTGATGTGTTCATTCATCACTTTCACTAATTTCCTTCCATGACACAGAATTATTCATTTTCAGAACTGCTTACTGACACTAGCAAAGCAGGGGTGTGCAAATATGGCAACAGCAGCCACTTTTCAGCCAACTGGTGGGCTGAACTCTCCAATTGGCCGAAAAGTAGCTTAAAAGAAAGAAGAAACTAAAGGTAACTTGTAATTTTCATTTTCAACCAGTTCTGGCACATTTCCTTTGTTAGGCAGAAAATTAGGATTGGATTCAAGACTAGAATTAAATATATCTAATGTTGGTTCAAGTGCTCAAGGCTCAGAAACGGATGTCTGCAGTGTCTACCATAGTAATGATTCTGTACAATATCCCAAACTATGCTTGCTTACAATCTATTCTCTCTCCATCTGTGTTGTTTTGGACTTCTGGGCCTGAAGTCTGATTGGAAAGGTTTGAGTGTATGGAAATACAAATATGTTGTATGACTTTATGTTTGAAGCATTTGAATCTCGCTATATCTCTAGAGGAATCTACCTATGAGTTGATAAATGCTTTTGTGTTGTGTACATCAATATATTACCGGAGGAGGAATAAAAAGTGGCCCTCTTACAGGGAGCTCCTCTTGCCAAGAAGGGTTCCAGACAATGTCTATTTGGATGGAAAAAGCCACAACATTATTAGTTAAGAGCTAAAAAAGGTTGACCTACATGAGTTTGAATACAGATTTTGGTTGACTTACCTGCTAGCTGATGGAAACCATTTCACTCAGTTTGCTTCTTTGTCCTCACCTTTTATTTAGTTAAAGTCAGAAAGACACATATGAAATGTAATGCTGAGTATTCCTTGTCCAAGATAATCTTATAAAATTTATGGGATTGCCATAAGTTTCTTTAAGACATATATATGAATATAATGTAATTATATTCATTTTAATTTTTTAAATATAATTTTCAGCTGGCCATGTTCTGGTTGTCTACTAGATATGACAACCACACAGACCCATGTATCAGGCCCATGTCATAATATCAAATTTGTGATGAAACAACTTACCTGTGCAGTTAAAACCACAACACCCAAAGGCATCAATGGCCTGAACTGAACTGAGGGTCAATAGTGAACAAACTTTAAAACTGACTGATTGTTGTTATGTTGGAGGAACTGCTGTTACACTTTAGGAGGGCATTAGGTGAAGCCTTCACTCAACTCCTAGACTGTTCATTCCTACCAGAAAGCCAGGCTCTACTAGATTGGTTGGTTTTTCTGTTCAGTCTCAAAGCCCATGAAAGATATATTGTTCTTTGGGAAAGAAAAATATAGGGGTGTTCAAAGAGAATGTGGTCCACTTGTGTCATCTGCCTGGTGTCAGAAGGTGAAATGGGGCTACCCATTAGACATTTCTTACTGTTCTTATGATAGGTGAACACAAAGAAGGCTTTGTTTTTTGTTGCTCTTTCTTAGAAATTGCAACATGAAATAAACTCCAAATGTTCTGTTTTGTGAAGGATGGCCCCAGTTAATCTGCTACCCCACTTTCTCAGCTGTTTGTAAAACTTTATAGTTTCCTTTTCTTCTTTCCAATTCAGTACTTTAAAAATGCTCTCAACAAATTTTCAATGAGTAGTTAGAGATTATCTGGGACCATCTAAGAAGTCCAATAGAGAGACCTGTTGGGTGGACTGTAATGAACCACTCTTTTTAATCCATTCTAAGCCCAAAGGTCTCAATAGATGGATAATTTCCAAGTATGGAAAAAACAGACAGACAGATACAGAAAACTGATACTTATAATGTATTAGTGTTCCTGTTTCTTGTGCATCTTGACTCTTTTAGCATACACTATTTAGGGTTCAAAATGTAACTTAAAGTGTGATTTTCCTATTTGTTGAAGGCTCTCGCTTTTACAGAGACTGGGAAAGTACCCCTTGTGTTTCTGGACACTATAGCAAATAATACTGTCAATTGGTTATATCATGAATCACATCTTTCACTTCTGTTGAACTTTAATAGGGCCACAAAAACACAGGCAAAATGAAAGTGAAACTTCTGGGTTTGGCATGCCGATCATTTAAATTGCTTAGCTGTTACTGAGAAAGCAACTCAGAATCTAAATTTGCCCTTGCACACACATGTATATCTATGTCTAATGAGTGAATGGAAAACTCCACACAATACCAAATGATACTAAATGTAGTCATTGCATGAAACATGGCAGAATAACTTCCAGAATACCTTGAAATGTAAAGTATCAGGTTATGATTTCCCCTTGAAAGTTTTTTATGTTAAAAAAGGAAAACCCCTGAACTTGACTGATAATTTAGTAAAACATTTTTCAACTGGCATTGCATAGTCTAGAGATAATTAGTTTGGCTTCAATGGGAAGAAGTTGTTTGACTTCAATAGGAATGAACTGAATAATATAGTTTGGCTTCAGTAGGAATGTATAGGAAGAAACATAAGAAGAGAAATATTCCAAATAGCAGAACAACACATTCTTCTTGTTATACAATATTTACTTTTGTTTATGAGGTATAGGTGGAATTATCCTATATTACAATACATTTTTAAAAACCCACATTTAGACACCAAATTCTGGAATAATAATAATAATAATAATAATAATAATAATAATAATAGTAATTTTATTTTTGTACCCCGCCACCATATCCCCAGAGGGACTCAGGGCGGCTTACAGATATAAAACCAGCATACAGTAATATCAAATACAAAATCACACAAATAAATTTAAAAGGCATTAAAAATCACAATAATTATAAAACACATGAAAAACACAGCAATAAAAATATAAAATGAGCTGGGCAAAGTGCACTGAGTGGATCAAGAAGGAAGTTAAGGTGCTACAAGTTCATGGGAAGAGCCTTAAACTGGGGTGAACTCTGAGGCTATGTCAAGGAGTTAACCAGCAGGTACAACTGGTCAGCAGAAACCGCTAGTACAAGGGTTTAGCATATAGTGGGCGGTACTTCTTCAAAGGCCTGTTTGAAAAGCCAGGTTTTCAGGCTCTTCCTGAACACTTCCAAGGTGGCAGCTTGCCTAATTTCCCTGGGGAGCGTGTTCCAGAGCTGGGGGGCCGCCACAGAGAAGGCCCTCTCCCTCATCCCCACCAACCGCACACATGTGATACTAAGATAAATATCTGATTAAATATATCTCTAAAAATAATATGCATTAGCATAAACACATCTGCAGCTATGAATCTTTTGATTAAATTTATTAATCAAGTCTGTAAACATGGATTAGGATTCCAATTTATTTAGCAACTCTGCTGCATTATCCGGGCGGACTCCAAAAGGGGGTCTAGACAGAGAAGGATAGTCCATTATATGGGGGGGGGGGAGCAGTTGAAGGAGGAAAACAATTTATCTCATTTTTTCTGGTTATTCCCCTCCCCTCCCCCCCCCCCCCACTTCCCATATCATAAACAATGGTTGATTCAACAAAAGTGACATGGGTGTGGGGAAAATCAGAAAATCAGAGGGAAATGGTTTAACTCCTTCAATCCCTCTCCCATAAAATGGACTATGGAACAGTACTTCACTAAAGTAGGGCCCGGAATTTTTTTCATATGTCTCATTCGTGCTTTTGTACAGTACTATTCATTCATACTGCATGGTATGGCAGACTCCTCCCCACACGGATGAAGCAGTGAAACGAAAGTGAAAGCAGCACAGAACCATTTGCTTTACGGCTGTTCATTCCTTTGCTTGCCAAACTTTTTGTCTCTTGCCTGCCTCAGTGCCTGCCTTGCAGCCTGCTTATTCTTTAACCTCGGGTCTCTCCTGCAGAACAAGAGGGAGACTTCTCAGAATCAGTGGTGCCTTTGGCCCCTGCCATTAAGCTCAGGTCTCCTCTCCAGATCAAGAGTAAAATGTCTCAGAATCTTTGGTATCTTAAGAGGGCCGGACCAGTTTTTAAGGAGACTTTATTTATAGAAAGAAAAAAATCCCTAAAATTTGGGGGATGGCCCAAACTTTGTAAGAGTTCGAGGATTAAAAGTGGTAGCCTGTCCATTGCTGCCAATGGGAGGAATGCATTTGTATAGCTGGATGTTGAAACAAAAGAGCTCATTCGGATGGGCACTGATTTTGAAGGTGGCAGATAAAATGGAACAAACAGAAATGGGTAGCGATTTATACAAATTCACAAGACTACTCTCCACTGAAATTAATGGGACTTTAGTAATCCATTATTTCAGTGGATTCTCAGCATGACTATGTTTGGATCCAGGCTAACTCAATAGATATCTATGCAACTAGTTAGGCATTAATACTATGTTTGGATCCAACTCAGCCTTTACAAGCCCTTACTTTAAAAATATTTAATTGTCAGGAAATTAAATCAAAGTTTCTCAGAGAGTTACCAGATTTCAAGATGCCCTGCTATCCTGTCTCTATAAAAAAATTCTAAAAAGCATCTGCTGCACCCATTTGGTTCAAGATATGTTGTTTCCCCCTAATTCTGCCTATATACTTAACTGTTTCCTTAATGGATGCCTCTCCAGTTTGCAGTTTGTTTCTGAGCCAGTGACAACACAGAAAATCATCTACATCAGGAAAAACAACTCCCATAAACCCTCCACATTTGTGAATTTAACTTTTGCAGAATTGATAATTTTCAGATTTTATTAATATATCTGGAAATCTGGCAGAAGGGCACTGGAGAACCTAGGATTTCCTAGAGGCATTTTTAGGTCTTCCAGGTTTTTTATTTATGGTTTCTCCACTTTTATGGGGGGGGGGGGGTCCTATGGCCTCAATCCCCATGAAAGTGAAAGGCCTACTGAATGGAGAAAATGTTAACTCTCTCCATTAACGGCATGGTCTTGATCTGAATTGCCTCCTCTTGCACCTGCTTATTGATGGGGGATCCCCCTTTGCCATTCAGGATGAGTAATCAATTCTCTGCTCCTTTCCACCAGTTTCTGTTTTATGGTATGTAACTTTTTCCCTCTTCTTTCCCATTATCATTGTTATTTATCTTACTTAAATATAACATATATAACTTGTTACATTTTAATCTTTCTCTATCTCTTTATATACTCTAGGGATAGTCTTTACCACTAGGCTATGCTGTGGAAGCTGAGAGTTATGTCAAGGAGTTGAACAAATCTTCTCATATATGTGAGGTATACCTTCTCATATCATTTCCCACCAGTTCATAATGCAGAAGAACCACAGCTCTGGAGTATAACACATAATTTTTTGCAGAACATCTCAGGTTCAATTTCTACCTTCTCTAGTTAAGCAAAATTAAATTATTCTTCTTCACTAATTTTGTCTTGTCCATTGCTGGATTGCACAAAAAGATTATGAGGAATCTTTATATATATTTACTAAGATCTTGTCAGGGGGTGCTGTGGTTTTATATGCTTTCATGGTTTTAACTAGAATTGCTTTTAATATTAATGATGTTTAATACTGTTTTTATATTTGTATATTTTAAGTTGTATTGTAATGCTTTTAACTGTGAGCTGCTTTGAGTCTTCATATGGAGATAAAAGGATATAAATAAACATAACAATAAGCACAATAATAGTAATAATTGAATAATAAGAGTTGGAAGAGACCTTGTGGGCCATCCAGTCCAACCCCAGCCTAGAAGCAGGGAAAGCGTATTCAAAGCACCTCCAATAAATGGTCATCTGTTTAAAATCCTCTAAAGAAGGAGCCTCTACCACACTCCAGGGCAGAGAGTTCCACTGCTGAACAGCTCTCACAAAGTTCTTTCTAATGTTCAGGTGGAATCTCCTTTCCTGTAGTTTGAAGCCGTTTTCCGCATCCTAGTCTCCAGGTCAGAAGAAAACAAGCTTGCTCCCTCCTCCCTATGACTTCCCCTCACATATTTATAAATGTCTCTTCGCATTCTTCTCTTCTGTAGGCTAATCATGCCCAGATCTTTAAGCCGCTCCTCATAGGGCTTATTATCCAGATCCTTGATTATTTTAGTTGCCCTTCTCTGGACACATCCCAACTTGTCATTGTCCCCCTTAATAATCATAATAATTCAGAGCCCCCGGTGGCACAGTGGGTTAAACCCTTGTGCTACAGTAATTTGAAATGGAAGAATGGTGTTCTCACACATAATGATCATTTTGCCCTTTAATGTGTCATTGTCTCCAAAGATTGTTTAAATACTAAACAGTTGTGATACAATTATGGAAATCTTTAAATTTAGGCATGTAGAATATATACCAAAGTTATAGATTAACAATTTTGTTCATACACTCCATTTTTATTTTATCAATTTTATCTTCTTTCTCTTGTGTTACTTATGAAAACTCTTCTATGGGATCATTTGAAATATGCCTTGCACTGAGGATTAGTATGAAAAATAATGAATCTATATTACACACTTATATCCAGTTCTATTTTAATGGCTATTTCAAGAATATGGCAGCCCAGTGGAGTAGTGATAAATTTTAGGGTGCAGGATCTCATTATGATAGTTCCTATGATCTCAGCCCAAAGGGGAAAAAATACAGCAACACCATCAGGATATCTACTTATATTATGCTATAGGAGCAAACATTTTGGGTACAAATTGTGTCATAAAACACAAATACCTAGCACAAGCAAACAAGCTGTTAATAAAATAGCACAGAAATAATTTTACAGACCATGACTTCAGTCCTTTGCAAAGTTATCTGGAAGTTAAGTTGAACTCAAAGTTGCTTACGTCTAATTGTATAAGTTCAGTACACAAAGGGATTTTTAGCACGTTTGAAACTAACTGTGTCTTACAAGTTGAACTTATTTAAAGCCATACCCATGTTAGTCTATATCATTGTACAAAGAAATCTTATATCACCTTTGAGACTAACTGAGATAAACCTCAGTCTCAAAAGTGCTGTAAGATCCCTTTGTACAATGGTACAGACTAACATGGGTATGTCTTTGACTAAGTTCAACTTGTAAGACATCCTGAACTTTAAGCAAATAACTTCTGACATTTGAAAGGCAACCTTTTCAACCCCTTTAACAAATGCAAAAAATCTGTAAAGCTGTGGTACCATTCAAACTGGTTGCATAATGCCTTGCCGCCCCATATGAGAACCATGCGTGAGTTGGGGCCTTTTACCCTCGCACTCAAGACATGGCTCTTTACTAGAGCTTTTAATCTATTTTAATTTTTATCAATATTTGTATCCTTTACAATTTTATCTTGTAAATCGCCTAGAGCATCGTGGATGGAGGGCGATTAATAAGTAATTAAATGATGATGATGATGATGATGATGATGATAAAGAAGACAACCCACCAAAGAAAGCAAAAGTATTCAACATCTGATTATCTGTCTTGTACTCCAGCTTCTTCAGACACTTTTTATGGAGCTGGAATTACAGGATTGATAAGTTACAATACAGTGAAGTATTATGAGGGCAAAGGTAATAACAAAATGGTGACACGTAGGGACAAATTTAGGCACCATCAACTGATGGCAATAATTTTACCTTGACATCCAATTTCCATTTGGAAATTGCCTTCTCATTAAAGATACAATTTGCTTATTCAAAAGTCCTAAGTAAGGGGTTCTCAAACCTTTTCAGCCACAGAGCCTGTTTTGAAGCAAAAGTTTCTCGTGGAGCCCCAAGAAATGTTTATGTATTATATTTATTATATTATGTATATATTTCAGGCATGGGCAAAATTTTTGATGCATTGCATTTTAGAATTTGACAGATGAGCCGGGAGAGTGGCAAATGGATGGCGAGTGTTTGTGTGTACTAACTGGAAAAAAAATGAACAAATTCCAGTGTACAATGCACATATCTCATTTGTAGTGCAAAGAAAGAGGAAAGAACAATATACAATATTTAAAATGAAAAACAATTTTAACCAACCTAATCAGTATTTCAGTGGAAGACTCCAGTAGCCATCCAGTCCAACCTTATTGTGCCATGTAGTAAAAGCACAGTCAAACCACCCCCAATAGATAGCCATCCAGACTTTGTAATAATAATAATAATAATAATAATAATAATAATAATAATAATAATAATAACAACAACAACAATAATAGGAGCAACCCCAGGGATCATCCAGTCCAACCCCCTTCTGCCATGCAGGAAAAGTACAGTCAAAGCACCCCCTGAGTGGTGGGAAACAGGTTTTTGGAAGCAAGAAAGGCATGGGTGGGGGGAATCTTAGTGGCAAGCGAGGTAAGGAACAAAGCTTTTGGAGGCGAGGGAGGCAGGGAAGGGGGAGGAGCAGGAAAGAGGAGGGAAAGCCTAGAGGGGGAGGCAGAGGAGGGTGGAGGAGGAGAGAAGCACAGCCCTCAGTATGCTTTGTGGAGCCTCAAGGTCTCTGCGGAGCACAATTTGAGAACCGCTGCCCTAAGCAAAGAAACCATTTTGTTTCATATTTTCCCTTTCCTTTCCACATCCATCTTATTCTCAGTATTCTTAGTACTCTCTATAAGTATTCGTCTTTAATTTCTCATATATTCTTTCTTTCACATTTAATAGGTACTTTATTCTCAACTGCCATTTACTCTCATCTGCTTTTCTGATTTTTTTTCTTTTTCATCTAGAAAAGCTACTCTTCCTTATTTTCTTCCTCTCTCTATTCCCAGATGATGATCAAGCAGAAGATGTCCATAAACATATATTATTTTTCAATGCCTCTTCTGGCCATTTTTCTTCAAAGGACGGAAGTCTCATTTTCTCTCTTTTTAACTTCTCGGTTTCTCAGCCATCTTTACTCTTGTCAGTTTCTCTGGATCTCCCTCTTTACAATAACACATAATTCCTGATGAAACTTTCCAGTGTTAAGTTCAAGTGTGGATTTTGTTATGGCTAGTAGCAAACCTGCCCCTTCATTACACAGTCTCCACACATGTTTATGCAAGGGGGACACATTTCATTGAACTGTCAGATATATAATTCATTGCATTTTGTCACCATCCATTATACGGGTAGTGAAGCAGAACCTCTAAAATAACAACTTCATCAGATGGTGTAAATTTTGCTGGCAATGCCGGTTCCTTTTTGGTTTTGTCATGGAGCCCACCAGCTCCCATCCCATGATGTACAGCTACTACTGGCAGAGCTCCATTGCAAAACTAAAAAGAAACTGGCATACGCCCCCATGTGGCAACATGGGAGGGAGCCCATGTTGCATTGATATCAATGGGGTAATCCAGGTGGTGGACACTTTCCCCCTTGGGATGAGGTGGGGGAAGCTGTGTGATGCAGGGTGTGGAGTGACGGGTTCCCCATACCGGGTTTTCTGCGATTCGTGGTGATTCTAGCGGGACATATGATGAGGTCGTAAGTCCACACATAGTGATTTATATTATGCAAATCCAGGGGACATCTACACCGTAGAATACAGTCTGACATACTGTCCAGCTGCCATGGTTCAATGCTATTGGATACTAGGATTTGTAGTTTGGTGAGGGACTAGTACTCTTTGGCAGAAAAGTTAAAGACCTTGTAAAGCTACAACTGCCTTGATTCCATAACATTTATCCATTGCTGTTAAAGTAGTGTTACATTGCATTAATTTTACAGTGTAGATGCATCCCCAGTGCTAGATCTTCTCCACAATAATCTCACAGTCAAGTACCGGTAGTCTCTTTCATCACCATGCCCAACATTTAAGGTGCAAGCTTTGAGAAATTGCCTGACCAGCTGCCTCTGAAAATAACCTGAAGGCAACACTTGTCTACCACTTTGATCACAACTTACATTGAGTGCCATACTGTTTCTAAGCAAGTGTATTCCATATGGTCACAATGTCTCATAAAAATTGCCCATGCATTTTTCAATGTCTTTTGTGAAAATCATCACTGGGAACAGTTGTCGCCATATCTTACGTCTCTTTCACTCTTTCCCTCATTTATAATTCTATTAACTGCTTTAATGTTCATTCTTAGTTGTCATTTTTCTAAGCTCAGAAAGTCCCCAAAGGCTTTATGTAGTGACACCATCTTTTTATTAGTGGAGTAGAAACTAGTCATCTTGGTACTCAGTTTTATGAGTCTGCTTTCATCCACATGTGTAATATTAGCAGTGATTAATATTTACAATTCCAGTTTTTACTGGAAGCAGAAGACTATAGTCAAACCAACTGTTTAGCTTGAGCTGCTCATTTTCCAAGTGACATAAAAGACAAGAAAGATTTTCTCATTACCCATCGAAATATCTACAAACAAAATAATTTTCAAATCTCCTTTGCCCTTCTGGGTGGAAAACAGAATTGTGGGCAATATACATAACACTTGTCCTTTACATGTTCCTTTAAAAGTTATGCCAACTCACTCCATAAAATAGGGAACCTTTTAAAATCAGGTATCTTGACATGGAAACAGAACTCCTCCAATGGGGGCAAACCTATAGAGGGGTGGGGGGGAGAAGTATTGAAAAAAACATATCAAATTTAGTTTCTGATGTCCTTGTTTCTAGCAGTTATTGGCATCAGCTGCAGTGTTTTATTCTCACATGAAATTCTCAACAAACAGTCCTGACTAGAAAGTACACATGAATACCTGTAGTTTCTATTAAGTTTTGGGTGGCTGTACTCATTGATGTTTGTGGTGATATGGGCAGCAAAGTTTGCTTGGGAACTAAACTTCTATTTCTGTTTCAGGATGGACAGAGGCAAGGTAAATAACACTGTTATTATTTAATTGTAATTATTTTATAATTACACTGTTGTTATTAACTTTTGTATTGCTCTTTTTAAACTGTTTAGTGTGGAGAGATGTTAGCTGCCTTGAATCCCCATGGGGAGAAAGGCTGGATATAGATGATGTAGATGATGATGATGATGATGATGATGATGACAAATAAAAGGGGATTCTTCAATTCTTTTCTTATCGTATCTTCCCCCTTCCTCTTTAGCATTATAGTTATCAGTGCATGAATGAATGAATGAATGAATGAATGAATGAATGAAACTTTATTTATAGCCCATCCTATCTCACCCCCAAAAATCAGGGCAGCTCACAAGAAAATATACAGTGCCAAACATTCAATGCTAACAGTAGTACATAAACAAATCAATAAACAAATTAGGAATAACTCAGTAAATTATAAATCAACATAAATTAAAGGTAAAGGTAAAGGTTTCCCCTGACGTTAAGTCCAGTCGTGTCTGACTCTGGGGGTTGGTGCTCATCTCCATTTCTAAGCCAAAGAACCGGCGTTGTCCGTAGACACCTCCAAGGTCATGTGGCCAGCATGACTGCATGGAACGCCGTTACCTTCCCGCTAGAGCAGTACCTATTGATCTACTCACATTTGCATGTTTTCAAACTGCTAGGCTGGCAGAAGCTAGGGCTAACAGCGGGAGCTCATCCCGCTCCATAGATTTGAACTGCTGGGAGCCCTTTAAAATCTTGAAACATGGTTCTCGTGTTCCCTCTCTACCTTCTCTTCTCCCAGCTAAACATTCCCCAGGAGGAAAGGAGGAAGGAAAAAGAGAAGGAAGGAAGGATAGGCTCTTAAAAAATAGGAGGGCCTGAGAAAAGAGCCCAAGGGGCTGCATCCAGTGCCTGGCCTTTGGTTTGGCCATACCTGTTCTGTGCTAAAACACTATAATTGTAGCATTTACTTTTGTAAAAAATTCAAAAAGGAGGATATCTGCCCTTCAAACAATAGGGCCACCTCAACAGACCATGTTTTTGATTGTAAGCAACCTTTGGCAGAACTGTAGTGCAGAGTTAAGGAATGTCTTCATCCAGTGCCAATGATCCTAAAATAGGATAGAGAAGGATGCACTGATACAGAATAAATGGACATTAAGAGTCTGGTAGTACTGAAGATCTGGTAGAATAAAAAAGCTATATTGTGAATTTCTCACAATCTGGAAAAGCCCAAGGTTTACAAATGTGAATTTGTATGTTCTTCCATGCATTCAAAAATGTACATTATCTATATATCTGTCATTTCTATTAATGTAACTGTTTATATCCTTCCCTTTACAGAAAAATTCAGATGTCATTTTACAATAATATCAACTGAAAACAATAATTACAAATATTTAAAATATTAACAATATATTACATTTTGCTAATGTACTGTAACTTTAAAACATGTGTGGCCTGGATATAATCATTTTGGCTTGAAAGCTGGAATAAAAGCCAGGTTTTTACTAGGTATCAAAATGATTCTAATCTTGGTGCCATTTGGACTCTCAGAGAAAGGGAATTCCTCTACCAGAATGCCACGACAGAAAAAGCCCTCTCCCATGTTTTCCCACAATGTATTTCTCCTATTGATGGGACATGGATGGAGGTCCCTCCAAGAGATTTCAGTTCTTAGGAAGAGATATATGCAGAGAGGCACTCTCTCAAATATTGAGGTCTCAAGCTGTTTAGGTCTTTAAATGTTATTGCCAGCATCTTGCATTCAGAACAGCAATGTATTGGCTTATAGCTGATGTTATAATGTATCTGAACAGCCTCATATAGATACATTGCAGTTGTATAATTGGGAAGTTACCAGTGCATGAACCTCTGTTGCTAAGTTATCCCTGTCCAGGAAAGGCTGTACCTGGTAGTCCTTCAAAGCTGGCCCCAGGCATTCTGAGCCATTGAGTCTATTTAAGTTACCAGTGAGAAGCATGTATCCAGAAGTTCTCCCAGACTACGCATCCTCTCTTGAAAAGGCCCTGAACCCAGATATGTCTCATAATAATTGTACTATCACTAATATCATGTCCCTGGGCAAGTTGCTTAAAGGTGTGGTGGCTAAGCAGCTTCAGATGTTATTGGAGGTTTTCTTCAGGAAAATGTGTGACACCTTCCTTCAAGGTATATCACTCTGAGGTTTACCATCCCTTGTACCCACCTAGTAAACCCATGTCTTATAGATCCAAGAGCCAAGACAGACAAAAGTGACAGAATATATTACATTGAGTTAAGTTTCTCATTCACATCATCAGAGTGCAACAACTAAAACTGATCCCAAGAAAATGGAGTAGATGAAAAACTTTGGCATCAGAATTCAGAGAGAATACAAACAACTTTCTGCTCAAAACACATGGCAAATTTATCATAGCAGGCACCCGAAGATTCTAATCCTGGCCCTCTGAGCCTAACCTCAACACACCCTTCATCACTTTGAAAAGCTTTGCTGGACAGCATGTTGAAAACAGAATAGTGGGAGCATAGTATACTCTTTTTGGCACATTCATTGCCATATTGTAGGTGCAATGAAAGATCTTTGCCAATTTTCATTTGTATTCACTCCATGATCTGCACTCTAGCCTTTACATAGACTCTTTCATTGTCTGTAGATCTTTGGTAAGATAAGGTGAATTATGGGCTCTATAGCACTGCATTGAGCACTTAGGAGTGACCCTTTCCTTCTCACCGTTTCATAGAGAGACTAAAAGGCTTTGACAGAATTGCCAGAGAATATTCCTCTAGCAGTAATGGCCTCAATAGTAGTGGTTTCATTCTGCTGGAGGTCAGGAATTTGTCCCCAATGCTTTATTAAAATGCAGTGTGCATAACCTAGGAACTATTGTAAATAGTTGAGTGAGGGGCAACTGAGAGAGGAAATGAGACAAAATCAGTGCCTTTCCAGAACAGATGTGCTCATTGAGAAAATCAATCTCATGAACAAACAAAGGCAATTTACAAGATAACTGTTGACAGCTGCCCTAGACAAAGCTGAGGCAGAGCGAGAATGACAAGTGAGGAGGCAGTTGACCAAAGTAAGCTGCATGGTGATCTTTCAGAGGAAGTCAGATGAAATAGAAGAGGTAGGAAGAGGAGAGTTAAAGTAAGGGGACAGAGAGGAGAAGATTTAGAAATGAGAGGGGAAAAACATCATACTCCTTTTCTTTCTTATCATAAGTTTAAGAACCAGACCAAAAGTAGAAAGAGGTGATCCTTCATGTAAGGTTGAGGTGGAACAAGATACTTTCTTCATCTATGATAACAAGTTTTCCAGGTCAGGATCTTACAAGATCAGTTATCTTGATAATTATTCCTTGGATTAACCACTGTTAAATTCTGGGAATTGTAGTACTAAAAGTAACTCCCTCATTATCCGATAACAATATCCATAGTTTTGGAAAAATGCACAACACTAATATGCCTTACTATTAGATCACATATCTCTTGTTTTTTAAGTACTCTTTCACCATCTGCCTCTCTGAGTCAACCATATGTCAGGAAGTTCCCAAGTTGGTACATAACTTTCATAAGTGACACTTGGTGGGAAATAAGCTGTAGGCTGACAATTACTTTTCACCGAATTGAAAGTGATATGACACAGACACAGCCATTCTTGCTCATGACCCATTTTCCCCAATCTCACACATGCTTGATTTCTGTTTATATCAAATGGAATCCATGAAGAAAAATGAGACACATACCAGAATACTAGATAATGATGTTTGCTAAAAACTCTTGATGGAGTGTTCATAGACTTACATGTATTGGGATTTTAAATACATCCCAAGATTCCTTTTTCAAGGATATAAAAATTGATTTTATTGCCAAATTTGATCTATCGTATTTCCTATGGTCACCCCTTATCTTTGTGTGATTTTCCATGTTACACTAAATACTGAGGCAGTTGAATACCAAGGTGGTTTTGCTAGAGTCAGACAGGTGCGTCCAGGGTGATATGAATAATTAAAAGAAGCACCAAACTCCTCTATCCTGTCTTCTGAAACTACACTTCTGCCATTTGAATGCCTGGGTAGGAAAACTGTGGCAGTGGAAGCTCTTTGGTGTTTCATCTCCAAGGAGTACCGAGAGATTAGGGAAAGTCAGTGCTTCTTCTAGGTTTTCACAAGACAGAATAACTTCTCCCCTTTCACCACTCTTCTTAGAGAAAGGGACAGTTCCTTTTTAATTAAGAAAAGGTTACAGTACCTGTATTGATCCATGGATAAGTTGGCACAGTTTTTTGGTTCCATTTTACTATAATGTCTAGACTTTCATATGAGCATATAATTTCTGTGGTTTAAATATTTATATTTTTCTAAAACAGTATCTTTCAGAGACCACATAAAGTAGACAAAGAATATTTGTCTATAAGGAGACAAATTCTGGATAATTATTTGTGCTAATTTTCATTGGAGATAAAAATGATCAATTTTCATTGAAGAAAAAAACTAGCAGCTTCGTTAAGCCTAATTGATGCATTATGATGAAGTCCTCATAAACCAAAGCCATTATGCAATTGCTGCAATGGGTTCTAGTTCACAAATATTTATACCACAACAAACCAGTTAATCTTCATGTTTCTTCCCTAAAAAGTGTACCATCAAAAAATTTCAAGTTGGATTTAAATTGTATTTTTTTTCTGACCGAGCTCTAATACGCTTAGGATAAACACAAGCTTTGTCTTCATGACATCTTTGAGAAGCACATGGCTTCCTTCTACATTAAAAAAACCCGAATCTATGATTAATCTCTGGAAAAAGTCATTTCAGAAATTGTTCATACTCAAAATGTTCTTTTTTTACTCATTAAAATATTGACTGCTTAATACACATTTATATTGTAACTATGGATACAAAATGATACTGTCACAAAAGCATTTTTGTTGGTAATTGATAGTTTTCTGTCTTTTCTCTCTGCCATGCCCTTCTGCTGATCTAAGGCACCATGTACACTGACTAAATAATGATAATAACAACAACGTCCAACTTGACTTATTTGTGTCTGTTTCTTGGTAGTTGTGATTCTACCAGGAACCTTTTACTTCGAGTATTAGGAAACTTTTATATTTTGAAATCATTATTCCATTTAGCTTATCTATACCAGGAATAGTTAGATGTAGCCCTCTAGATATGGGGGATCATGGGAAGTAAAGTTCAAAGACCTCTGGAGGTTCGCAGTTGCCTACTTCTACACTGATGGACAATAGCTATCTAGGTTTGAAGCAGAAGACTTTCTCAAGATACACCAGGACTGACTTTTGGTTCTTTTATTCAGATGTGCTTTCTGGTACCCCACAAAGAATATAGAAACTCAGTCTAGATCCAATTTATCAAAGGAAAGATTGCAGCACATAGTCTTCTCCCTATTTCTGTAGGATCATAACAATTGTGAGGATATTTTATGACTTTGGGGTGGAGAGCTTCTACACCATTCCAGTGGATGGTGTTATCTTTAAATAAGAAGTAGGAGAAGGTTTTTCTCACCTTATTACCCTCCCATGCATATCTTAGCATTATTTCAAATAGCAGTGATGCTGTGATGTTCTAGAAACATCACAGCATCATGATGATGTTTCTAAAACAGAATGCCCCATGGAAAGGACACTATCATAACATAATGCAGTTATTAGGGAGTTTCTTAAGCTGAAAAGAATCTTAAATGGCAAAAACAAGCACTTAATCCTTCAAGTAAGAAAAGTTGGAAAAGTTAGTTTTTACCTATAAACCGCAGACTTCTCAACAATTATGAAGGAGGGCTGGTAGTGTTTCTAGATTGAATAGTGAACAGGGCTTTTGCAACTTTTGAGTTCAAAACAGATCAAGAAACAATGCAAGGTGTTTAAAATGCTGTCAACCCACATGAAATTACCTGACTCCCTTTACTGTTCAAACTCAAACTTTGATCTGCAGCCATTCCCTTTTCATGTGGTTTGGGAGTTCCCATTCCATCAACCAAAAATCCAGACGTGAATACATTTGCAAATCTTGTAAGTAACAGTAAGGTTTCACAAATGGCAGGATTCCAACTTAGCTCTAGGAGTGAATTGGTACTAATTTATAAAAGCACTGCTGATTTGTTAGGTTTGCAGGGAAGAGAAAAGTCTTGAAGTCTGTAGATCTTGCCAAGCTTTCATTCTTCCTTTTCCTTTTCCAGTCAAACAAGCATTGTCATCTTGAACTCAACTCCTTGAATGAAAACTATTTTAGAAAATAACATTAAGAATTTGAATTGTTTGCATCAGTTGTTTGCATCAGTTGTGCCAAGCTACAGAGTCAAACTGAAAAGCTTTGATGAGTGACTCACAGCATAGGATCACTTCACCTAAATGCAATTTGTTGATGACTTGAGTTCTGATTTACATTTAGAGTTCTGGCTCTGATTTGATTGTATGAAGTTACATTTCAATGGAAATACCAATACTGGGCAACCACATTTTTCATATTTTTTTCATTTTCACATTAGTTCAACTTCTTTAGAAACTTATATCATCTCATTGGCAATAGATGCCAGTGGTTTGTCTTATTGAGGGAGGATGAACACTATTGGATAATAAAATATAATATTAAGTACTGTGAAGTATATTTTCCTGTTGAATATGTATAACACTGCCTTAACACCATTGAATAATTAATATTATATTTAGTGTTGTGAGGAATCATTTAAATTTCACTTCCAGATGTTTGATATTGTCAACTCCAGTTTAGCATGGTTAATAATGAGAGACAATGAATGCTTATCTGCAATATCTAGAGGAACCTGATTTGTCTAGGGGAGGCCCAGAAACAACTGCATTTTATTAATGTTCTTCAGCAATTGACGGATGGAGCTAGAACTATATACACTAGGGCAAGCTATACCCATGCTGAACAGTAATGTTTCAGAGTTACCTTTATACGACTGTAGCTCTGTATTATTTCTGAACCATTCTACCACCTTTTTTTTGCTTTGACTATGTACATTGTCATATTTGTACCATGCAACTCTACTTTTGGGATGATAGGCTGTCAGATTTAACAAATGGTATAGAGTGCACAGGAAAACTGTCTCCAGAACATATTGAGGGTGTTTCAATCTTTGTTCCATGAAACAAATGTGATACTGTACATACTTGTTTCTTCCTAAGAAACCTAATGATATTTCATACAAATACTGTGTTATTTGGCATTCACAAGTGGCTTTCTTCCTCCAATTTTACTACACTTCTTTGAATCTTGAAATGACATAGAAACATTTTGTTACCTGGCCTGGAGTTGTGATATGTGATATGGTTACTAATGAGTGAGAAGACCAACTACACTTTTTGACTTTGTTGCTCTTTCACATCCTCTGTCACTCTCTCTTCTTAAAGAAAGTACCACATAACTAGTGCCAATTCCACATTTTCCTTTTGTAAATTGGTTCTACTTTTACTGTATGAACAAAGGTTGTGGGAGTTTAAAGTGAACAATATTGAAGCAAGAAGCACTTTGGACTTCAACAAGAACAAAATCAACTAGAGACCTCTGTCACAAACACATACCAGTAGAAAAAAAATAAGATGCCTATACTATGTGATGTTTGAACATGACAGAAAAATAAAGTTATGTAATGAAGAACTGGAGACAATGGTCAGGATGAGCAGTGTAGTGCCGTAACTCACTATGCTTGAGCTTGTCCAAGCTTCCTCTGCTCCATTTGTCCAACAGGGCCCTGGTCATTTTTAAGATAATCAGCATTCCATCTCAAATCAATGTTTTGGGAGATATACATTTTGTGGATAGTAGGACACAAACAGTGAAGACTTCATTTCCTTGGAGTGTGGAATCCCATGAAGGGAAACCACTGAAAACAAATTGTAGATCATGCTTGAAGATATGCATGGAAACTCTGTTCCTTGTAACTATGTATTGTCAAAATTTAATTATATTTACAATAGTAAATCAGAAGCTGTATACAATAATAATAATAATAATAATAATAATAATAATAATAATAATAATAATAATAATAATAATCAGGACCTCAAGATTGAACTTCAAAGACTCTGGCAGAAACCAGTGCAGGTGGTCCCGGTGGTGATCGACACATTGGGTGTCGTGCCAAAAGATCTCAGTCGACATTTGGAAACAATAGACATTGACAAAATTACGATCTGCCAACTGCAAAAGGCCACCCTACTGGGATCTGCGCGCATCATTTGAAAATACATCACACAGTTCTAAACACTTGGGAAGTGTTCGACTTGTGATTTTGTGATACGAAATCCAACATATCTATCTTGTTTGCTGTGTCATACAACGTCGTTGTGTCAATAATAATAATAATAATAATAATAATAATACAGTAGAGTCTCACAACCTCCGCTTATCCAATGTTCTGTATTATCCAGCACAGTATGCCTTTTAGTAGTCAATGTTTTTAATATATTGCAATGTTTTGGTGCTAAATTCGTAAATACAGTAATTACTACATAATGTTACCATGTATTGAACTGCTTTCTCTGACCATTTGTTGTAAAACATGATGTTTTGGTGCTTAATTTGTAAAATCATAAAGTAATTTGACATTTAATAGGCTTTTCTTTAATCCCTCCTTATTATCCAACATTTTTGCTTATCCAACATTCTGCCGGCCCCTTTATGTTGGATAAGCGAGACTCTACTGTAATAATAATAATAATAACTTTATTTTTGTATCCCACTGCCATCTCCCCAAAGGGACTCTGGGCAGCCGAATAATAACAGAATTAACCAGTAAAACACATTTAAAATGCAGATAAACATATAACAAACTAACTAAACAATTAAAACAGTAAAGTTGAAAACATCATTAAAATGTTTCAAATCCAGTCTCAATAATCAAAACCAGGACTATAGTGGGCAATCAAGATTATAGGGGGCTGGGCTGGGTATGGGCTTGTGCAAAACAGATTGTAGGACCAGGGCTGGGGGTAAAGTGCTGAGTTCAATCTGACAGTTAATTGGGTCTGGACAATCAGAGACAGGAGCCTAATCATTTGCAAATGCGCATTGGAATATCCATGTTTTAAGGTCCCTACGGAAGGTAGATAGAGTGGGTGCTAGTCTAATCTCCCTGGGAAGAGAGTTCCAGAGTCAGGGGGCCACCACCGAGAAGACCCTCTCTCTTGTCCCCACCAACCATGTTTGTGATGTTGGCGGAAGAGAGATAAGGGCCTTCCTGGAAGATCTTAGGGTCTGCGCAGGTTCATAGTAGAAAATGCGGTCATGAAGATCGGCAGGACTCAAACTGTTTAGAGATTTTAAAGCACTCTTTGAATAGTGAGCTGCTTGTCTAGGACCTTCTCTAGAAGAGTGTGTGTGCTTGCACACTTGAGGAAAGAGCTGTAGTTTTTCAGAGACAAAGATTTGTGATATCTTATTTGACATGCCCATCAGTTGGTGACGGGG
Organism: Anolis carolinensis; assembly: GCF_035594765.1. NCBI lineage: Eukaryota > Metazoa > Chordata > Lepidosauria > Squamata > Anolidae > Anolis > Anolis carolinensis. Next base: position 72,088,856 of record NC_085843.1, on the reverse strand, counting down.
GAAGGGATCTCCAGCAGATGGCACAGAAGACAAGATGGAAATGTCTTCCCAGCTTCCCCTCTTCGCCCTAGAGCATCAGTTGGTGATGGGGGAAGTGGATGGGATGTGATTATGTTAGATGTGTGTGATGGATTCCATATTGAAAATTTTAACTAGACGACACACAAAAAAAGGAGACTGGGGTCCTTCACTTTCCTAGCGATACTGGAATGACATGCCCTGCAATACTTCATACACGAAACTGAAACACATATGGAAAAACATTAAGATATGGTCAAGGTGACAAAAATCTTAATGGATAAGAAAGGACAAGTTGGGAGAGTGTTGCAGCAATGGAAATAAGTTGAGAACAACAGAGAAAAGTGAGAAGAGGTGACTGAAACAGGGAAATTTTTAAAAGCGGTTGAAGAAGTGGGATGGCATATGATTCATTGAGACTGTCCCTGCTGAATCAGGAGAGCTGTAAGGTATGGGATGTATCTACCTGTGATGGCTTGATAAACAAGACAGTCAAAGTCCTTCAGATGCAAAGAGTGTATATATCCTATTGTTACTAAATATGTAACTAAGATATTCTGTATGTGTGCAATAGAACCAATCACAGCTCTTCCCCTATTCATCCTTACGTTTTCTTCTATCAATTCTCCCACCCCGTGTTGTATTTTACACTGTAAACCTTTTAGGAAAGAGACTTTCACTTTTATACTTGGTAGGACATGTATTGAGGGTGAAAACATGTAGACAATAAATAGACAGGGCTCCTCTTATTAGCTTTCTGAATGTTCTTCTTCAGTCATGAAGAAAGGAGTGCCGTTCTATGCTGTAAAGCCCACATAGCCAATTTCATTGTTAGCAGCCAATCTCATTGTCTAAAGGAGTGAAGATTTTCCCAGTATGAGTTGAAGATTCCCCTTCTTCTGCTCTTTCAAATGTATACAAAAGATGGAACAGAAGATCACTGATGAGAGGAGTAGAATCAGAGTATCACTTGAAGGAAAGAACTCTGCTCTCTCTTTTATGTGTTTTTCCCTTCTGACGCCCTATTTGCTCTATTCGTCTAGCAATTACGTTCTAGTTATCATTGCTATCAAGACTAAGATAGACTGTTTAGGAGATTTCAAAGGAATTAACACAGGGAAACCAGGAGCCCCATTTCTGATGGAGTAAGTCACACAGCAGTGCTGAAACTACAAGGTATTCTGTGTCAGAGACAATGCATGAAGCTTAAGCTACCAGAAAAGGAATGAATATATTCAGACATGAAAAGTCTGGGAAACCCCTAGTACCCAAGTTTGGGAAATCCTATGTGCATTCTGGGGTCTATGGATTTCCACTAGATGGAGACAGAAACCTTAGACTTGTCTACATGAGCCTCAAACCCCAGACTCAACCTGAATTGATTCCCAGCTGTCTACATGACTCATAGTGACTTCCAGTAAGTATTGTGAGGGTTTTCAGTTTTAACTGGAGTATGTTGGAAGTAATGGAACATTCCAGGGCTTCAGGGCAGTCTGGACAGTGGGATTGGTCAGATTTGGATTGGACTGCTTTTGTGACTGGACATAGCTGCCATCACCCCTTTTCTGCACTGCCACCACCACTGATGCCACTCCCTCTGAGCTTCTGGCTATTGCAGGCGTTTCTGCAGTGCTTATGTCAGAACAGAGCACTCTCACAACCAGCAAGGAGAGGGGACTATCTCCTTTCTTTCTTGCTGGTTTCTTCTGAAATCAGCAGAGATGCCCATGATTGGCCAAGAGCTCAGATGGAGCTCTGTGGCTGGCAACATAAAGCAGGTTTAGTGCTGAATGTCTGAGCAGAGTGGATGTAATCTGGGGCTGTCTGGACAATGGTCCTGGATTTGGCATGAAGATGCCAGATCTGGGGTAGCTCTACGTCAGTGGTTCTCAGATGTTTTAGAGAACTACTACTCTAGGTGGATTTTATACTTTGTAATTTAAACAATATAATAATAATAATAATAATAATAATAATAATAATAATAATAATAATAATACTTTATTTATACCCCACCACCATCTCGGGGCAGCTTACATGGGGCAGAGGCCCAAACAACATAGGACAAAATATAGGCAACATAATACAAATCACACTATAAAAAGATAAAACAGTAATACAATATATCAATTAAAACAAAAATACAGGATAAAAAATTGCATTTAAAACACATAAATGGTGTTTCCTTATAGATTATAAGGAAAATACACACTTTCCTTATAATCTTACCTCTTAAACTTAATCAAAGGTCATTTACTCTTCAAAACCTGCAAACATCACATTCTCTTACTTTAAGCTCTTTCTACACTGCCATATAAAATCCACATTATCTGCTTTGAACTGGATTATATGGTAGTGTAGACTCGTATAATCCAGATTATCTGCTTTGATAATCTGGATTATATGGCAGTGTAGAAAGGGTCTCAGTATTAAATAGAATGTAAGTGGGTCCCTGTTTTGTGGAAACTATTCATTAGGGTTTTCCTAGGAGCTGAGTTAACTTGTCCATCAATGCAATGTTTAGTCATTTGCTAATCGATTCCTATGTAGATGAGTTCTTTGATATTTTCCAGTATTTGGCATCAAGCATAAAGTGTTCAGCTAGTCGACCAAACTCTTTCAAAAATATCAGTCTTGAACTGTTCAGATAACTCAAAGATTGTGGATTTTTGGGAGGCTGTTTTTGAGCTGTGATACTGTTTTATTCATTTATTGTGTTGTAAACCATTACAAGATTTTGTATAAATGAGAAGTAGTACAAAAATATTTATAACAAATATATAAACTACAGAGAATAGGATGCTTCACATTAAGAACAGAGTTGGTGTGCTGCAGAGATTAGAATGTAAATTGGGAGTGGAAGATTCACATCCTATTTTCTAATGAGTCACAAAACTCATTGAATGAACTTGGACCAACTTTCACACATCTACCTCAAAGGGTTATTGTGGGGATAAAATGGGGAATTGGAAATCCATATATACCTTCTTGAGCTGACTGGAGCAAAGGCTGGAGGGAAATGACAAACAAAATAAAATCCGGCTTCAAATGTCCTCAATTTGTTTCAACAAATTGGAGAGATACATACCAGTTACAGAGTATAGTAAAAATATGCTAAGCTACAATTTTGTGTTAAAATATATTGTTTCATAATATGCAATGTTATGATGACTATGGAATGGTCCAGACTACTTTTGTTGATCACGTGATTAAATAAATAAATAAATAAATAATACATAGAAACAGGAAAGGCAAAAAAAAAAAAAAAATCCACAACGCAACCCCAGCTGCATCTATGTTTTCATATATACTTCTTGGGTTGATGGCATGTTGAAAAAAAAAAACAACTAAACAAAACAGGTTGCATTTACAGAAATGGCATACACTATTCATCTAAAACCCACATACCCCTTGAGATCCCAAACTCATGCGTATATAATCAGCTCTATGAGTTTATGGCCCAGACCTTCATTTAAGTGTGCATGGGACTGTAATCTAATTCCATTGCTGCAAACTCATGTTTCCATTTTGAGCAGGAATGTATCTTAAATGAAAATATGCATGCAGTAAACCGAGACTGCTGTAGCTGTCTGTCTGCATTGCATGTCAGAAACAAAGACGTGGAAAGGAATTTGCTTTCAGACAGAATGAGTGCTTCCTGAGAGGATGTTATCTGCAAAAGAGGGGAACAAAATCTTTATATTTTAAACGGATGCATTATTGCATAAGTAATGGCTATTTCCAGATGCGACAAGATTTCCTGTACTACAGATGGGCTGTCAGTTCTGTCAACCCATGTGTGCCCAGGATTTGATTGGTTGTTGTTGCATGCCTGTACTGAAGAAAAAGAGCCTTAAATGTGCTCATTTATTTAAAGGAAGAAACAGGAATATACAGCAAATAGCCAGCAGATGGCAGTAGCACCACATGTCGCCCTAAAATCTCCTGCGCATGTATTTCCATTTTTATTTTTCCCTTTCCCTTGGAAATGGAAGCAATTTTATTTTGTTTTGTTTTATTTTGTTTTAAACCAAACCAATTCAGCAACAGTTTTTTTTTTAAAAAAAATTGTCCACATGAATAAATACAGTAACACTATTCTAAAATAAATGGATATAGCTGGCTTAGTTGAACTGGGGGGGGGGGGAAATCTACACGTTTCACAAGTAACAGTGAATGTTCCATTCCATTATATGTGTGTGTGTGTGTGTGTGTGTGTGTGTGCATCCACACCCACCCACCATATAGGTCAAGATTCTAGAACTAGCAATGCCTCCAAGCCTGATTTTCTCAATCTTCTTTTGTCAGACAGTAACTGCTGTGAGCAACAGGTTGAGACACAAAGAACTGACATTGCTGCACCTTCCTCCAGCTATCTCTAGTGCACCAATCAGGAGTGAGATTGCTGTTACAATTCCTTCTTGCACTAGAGATTACTCCCAGGAGGGATGTGGAGACATTATAATGCTGTACTCTGATCAATAGGAAAACAGACCTCTGTCACTTGCAGCAGCAGCTGCCTTACAAAGCAAGATCAGGACATGTTTACAATTGTGGCAATCCCACAATCATTAATACATAGGGACTGTGAAGTACTCATCTGTAACCATCATCATGCATTCCAACTGTAATTGTTATTTCTTACTTCATCTACTTATTTTTCTTTATGTCATGATGTTTTAGTTGAGATAATATATGTACTTTTTCCATACAAACATCTTGAAAAATTGATGCATGTCTTAGACTCATGGGTGCTTTGTTACATATACAAATGATTTTTTTTGTTAGTGGTGGTACTCAAATTAGTGTGCTTTTTAGAATTGATGGTGTCTTCAAATTGATGTAAAACAGTACCTACAGTCTCAATAGATTAACTATTCATAAAATGCTAGACTTATTGGTGAAGTTTTTGTTAATTTCTTTTTACATTAGCATTTAGGGGGAAAAACCCTGCTACTCCCTTAGGTAACAATGAGTACCTGTATATTCTATTTCCCCTTTTCCTCCTATCTGAGAAGTGAATAGGATTCAAGGGTTTTCAGACCTATGATGGTGAAATAATTGTGTGAATATAGGTTCAGCAAATTCTCAGCAGCCCAAGCATAAACATTTGTTGTGGTGTAATTACCGAAGATTCTGGCATAATGCTGTAGTGACAAAACCCAGGAAAGTATTTACTCTCTCTCTCCATATTCTCCTTTTGGAACTCAAAGCCTCCTGACTTGGTGCACATTTCTCTTCTCTTCTGTAAGGAGCTGGGGATGGAGCAGTATCTGTATTAATTTCATCTATAGCGAAAGTCTGTTTGAAACTTTGACAGCAGTTGCTTCCTGGATTTCTTTTTTTAAATCCTCTTAAAAGCCTCGTGAAATGCCAAAATATACACCTACTCAGTGGAATCCTAATCCACTTTAGCTGCTCAAACAACATCAGCCTATCAAAGGATTTTAGGTTTTTCAGAGGCTTTTCTATTGTAAAGCAAGGCATCTATCCACACAGGGGAGGGATATTCAGTACCTTGCTGAAATGCACATCATGTCTACATTGGTCTATATTGTAGAGACATATGTTTTCAAATCTATATCTCATGTATGGTGTATACACATGTGTATCTGATGCTGCAGTGAAAAGATGGCACATAAATACCTGCCATATTTTAATCTGGGAATTTGTTCATTTCAGTTTTTGCTTTGCTCTACAGAGTGAAGGCTCCTGCTTTGGACATTTGTGCTACTTAATGAGGCAGCAGGTCATCAAAGTTTCCAGAGTTGTTACATGCATCACAGTGCATATCAGTTGCTTCAGGCATTGCTACCTCCTGCTGCTTCTGTGTAGATTGTCTAACTCAGATCAGATCAGAAAGGGGAAATATCCAAGGGGGGCTGATAATCGTAGAGTTATGTCACTGAAAAGTAATTATTGCTCTAATGTTTAGGCCTGCTATATACTCTTGCTACTAAGATACTAAGTTATTCACACATACATAAACCATACATGCATGTTTTAATTCAGACTTAAAAATGTGTGTGTGTGATGAGTTCAGTTATTAGAAGATTAGTAAGAACTATTTATTAATTGGGCTTCCCATCACCTCTCATAGAAAATGCATATGTCCTTGTTTACTTTAATATGCACTCCAATCACAACATGTTTTCCAAACTATGTGTCCCAGTTTTCATCTATTGGTGAGTATATTTCAATGTTTCCCGGCTTCATCGTACTCTACTCAAGTTATTCATCAAAGGTACCTCAAGTATACCTGTAAACAGAGATATAGCTAGTGTTTGCATGAGGACTGAAGATGAAGGCAATTTCATTAATGTAATGATGCCTTGTTCAAGAACTTGAAAACCTGTTTAAAGCTAAGAGAAGAATTCCTGTTTTAGATGAAAAGTGGATTTTTAAACAGACAGACAGACAGACAGACATAGGAGGAAGATACTTATAGCAATATGACATCGAGAAGTAGAAGTATCAAGAACCATGCTTCAACCTTGGAGCTACAGAGTGGATTCCAAGACCACCCGCCTTGTCAACAATTCTGAGGCATATGAACAGGGAAAGGGGCTTCATATCTCTGAAATCATGGAGGCTACCTTGGAGGGTTCTAAGAATGGAAGAGCTACTTGTCAATTCCCAGAGGAAGAAGAGATATATTGTGGTAGTAGGTTCCCCTTTTGTGAGGAACAGAAGCAATGATATAGGGACATGATAAGATGCTATGTGAGGTATGCTGTCTCCTAGTGGTGGAGATTCATGATGTAACAGAGTGGTGAAGACTCATCAACCACCATTATACCTTCCTTCTGATCCATGTTGGAATAAGATACAAAATTCAAAATATTTCATGGGATTATGAGGCTCTAATTTTATCACTTCTTCTTGTTGAAGGATATGGGCCAGGAAAAGGGAGAAAAATTCTGTAAGTTAACAACTGTCTGCGAATGGTATCATCAAGAATATCTGTCTTCTTGGACCATTGTCTGCACTTTCACAAAGGACTTCCGGTAAGAAACAGGTTGCATCTCACAGCAGCTAGAAAGAATGTGTTCGCTAGGGACCTCATCAGATGGCCCTTTGTAAAGCGGGGAAATTGTGGGACAGCATAAGAAACCGTCTTGCCGTGTTCCCTATCGTCAGGATCTGTGCCATCCCTTCTCACATTTCCCCATTGCCTCCCGCTTCCTCTTCAGCTCCTGTTGCTTTTTTTCTATTAGGAGGAATGAGCATTTCTCTCCGCTGCCACAATGCTGCTAGCACAGAGCCCCATGGAGTCCCACCAGAAGTAGCCCTGTGTCATGTGATGGGCTCTGGGAAACTCTATGCTGGTAGCACAGAAAAGCGGGAAGAAGATGCTTCTCTGCCTTCATCTTATGAGGTCGTAGGAGTCTTGTAAATCTGATCATGGGAGCTTTAAACTGTTATATAGTTGAGGGAGACAGTATTCTAGAGGGTAGGGAGGAACCAAGTATTGCAAACCATAGTCTCTGTGATACAGAGGTAATTGGGCCAATAAAACAAGAGCCCAGCAGTGCGCAAAGCAGCAACAACAAGGAATTAGCTGGAGAGAATTACTAATGGCCTTAGATATTTCTACACTAATGCAGACAGCATGGAAATAAACAAGATGAACTTAAAATCTTAAAATAGGGATGCAAATATTATTAAATAGGCATAATGGAAACTTAATGGGATGAGTCTCATGCTTGGAACATAGTAATTGAAGAAACATATTAAACAAAAAAGGAAGAGGAATAGCATTATATGTGAAGAATATGAACACCTGTGAGGAGATCCTTGGCTTTGCGTATGGAAAACAGGTTGAAAGCCTTGGGTAAAAATTAAAGAGGAGAGAAACAACAGTGATCTTATTTTGAGTCCCAATTGCAAGACTGAAGATTTAGTAGAAACCACCTGATGTTTGTTGGAAGTCACACTCTGCATAAGGTCCAACAAATTCCTTATTAGTCTTGCAAGAAATTTCATTATACAAAAGGTGGAGGAAACAACATGGGGATCAGAAATTTTTGATTTGATTCTAACTAAATGAGATGACCTGGTCAATGGGGTAAAAATGGTAGAATCTTTGGGTGGGAGTGACCATATCATATTGGGATTTGCTGTATAGAAGAAAGAATGAGAAAAGCATCTTCTTTATGTATCTTAAATTTTCCTTAACCTTTATCTCTGAATGACCCTGGGTGAGAGATAAAACTGAGAAAATTGTGTACCTTTTTATTTTTAGAGTAGTCAAAATATTGTTTGGTTCACATTTATTTTGCAAAACCAATTCAAGTAATATACCAAGCTAACATAGATTAATATGCTGAGACTAGAAAAAAAATACTTTTCAGGACAACTCCAGATCTGCCCAGCCAGCATGATCATTGGATATATAACTCTTAATAATATTCAGTGTGGTGGGGAGGTTTGATCATTTCTAGGAAGTTGTTTTTATCTTCCTCTGCCCTCTCATTTCTGAGGTACATTCTTCAAGACATACAACTGTGCAGAGCTAGGCTTTTTACAGATCTGTATTAAAAATATTCATTATGACTTGTTGTCATTGAGACCTTTATCCCCTGGTCTGGTGAATAGAAGATTGGTGAATAAGTGAAGGAAAATGAGTTTTGTATGGGTTTAGTGGAATAAAAATGGAGTCAAGTAAGCTTTTGTCATTTGGGTAAAGCTTTCTTGTTTAGCTGACCTTTTTGAATCTTGCTTGTGTGTTGTGACAGGCTGGGATCCTGTTACAGAATAAAACTTAATGGTATAACACTGTAGTACCTATCTTTATGCGTTATAATGCATGTGTGCAGGGTGGGGATACAGTTTGCTGTCACAATTCTCTTGCCTGTATCTACACACTCAGTTCACCCAAATAAATAGCTATCTGGTTGGGGCTTATGTACAAAGTCACTGCATGTAACCTGTTGAAGGTACTAGCCTATACAAAGTGCTTCTTTGTGTTATTCATTCTAAAACCTGTTTCCTTGTGCATAATCTTATGGAGAATCCTTCAATTATCTGTTCTTTTTCAGCAACCTTCTAATACAACATGTACGTAAGCTAATATGCATATTTTATACTTTCTGTTATTATGGCTTGTGGTGGGGTATTATACAAATAAACAGGGAGAAATAGTGTTCATAACACACTTAAATAAAATGTTTGTGTGAATTTAACCCTAGGCTTAAGGCTGTGAGGATATTAAATGCTAGGCTGGTAGGATTTACAGTTCAATGAAACCAGAGGAACTCTCTCCCCCCCCCCCCCCCCATTTTTTCTCTCTCTGCAGAAATTAATAATCACATGCTAGTTTTGGAAAAGGTAATTGGCAAATAATCCTAACATCCCAGCCAATATTTAGCTCTTATTAAAGGAGATGCCCAAGGCCATCTTTGAGTTTCTACTGAATACATAATGGTTTCTGCAGTTTCTAAACAGACATTTGAAAAATAAAATACTAATGCAATGTAATGATAAAAACGTGCTTTGAAAAATGGCTAGATTGCAGCCCAAGAGTATGATAAGCACTGCTGTCCATAACATATCAGCAAGGAGTGGTGATTGATTTTGTGTCCTGCCTCTACGCACATTTTTCTTGCACCTTTTACTTCTTATTCGAATAATGCATAACTTACACTGCAGAAAAATAGCTATCCTAACAAATATATTCCCCTAGTGCCTAAGATCTGGGAATTGGGGACTTGCATTTTTGGATAAGGATAGCATAGAGCTGCAATTTAGTAAAATCCTCATGAAAGTGGATGAACTACACATTTTTTTAAAATGCTTTTTAAAAAAAAAATCAGAGAGAACACCTTTCCAGGAATCCCTAGGTCTTCTAGCGAGATTCTATGGTCAATGTCAACTGGAAGTTGACCATAGAAGCACTCTGGATGACCTAGAGATTCCTAGAGAAAACATATAAATCAAATCTATGATTAATCAATTTGCAAAAGTTAGACCTGCTGACTGCATAGCTATATTCCAGAGTTCAATATAATTGTGATAAAACAATGAAAACTCTGTCTTGGAGTGAAGGACCACCCTCGCTATTGAGCTCCAATGGAACACTTACCATCTCCACTCAGGAGGAGAAGATTTGCAGTTCCCTGCAGTTCACCCCTTTTCTATCCAGAAAGATGGAAAGTCTTTGAAAGTTTGGTTCTGGATCTTGAGATCTAAGCCCTCACAGGACCAGGCTCTGAAGATCAAGAGCCAGGTATTCAAATACTTTCTGACTCATTTTAGGAATTCAGGTATTTTGGCTGTACTTGTCTCCACCTTACCTGTTGTGGGCTCTTCTCCCACCAAAAATGCTGCCTCTGCCCTCTTACTCATGCTTTCAAAATGGAAGGGGCTTTCTTAGTTGAACGAATGGGGACAGCAAGCTTTGCTGTTGGGGTGCAGTGGGATTAGACAAGGAAAGGGATCACCAGTCAACTGTCAGAAAAACCCCTTCCTGCAAAACCAAACAGAGATAAAGATGAGATAAAACCAAACAGATATAAAGACGAGACAAAACCAGAGATAAAGACAGGAAGCACAATCAAAGTCCTGACAGACCGTGCACAAAGAATCTGCGAACCTCACCTCCTCCAAGGTGAACTCAACCACCTAAACTGGGCTCTACAGGCCAATGGATACTCCACCATAGACATCAGAAGAGCTGCAAGGCCAAGAACAAGCCATGAGAGTCAAGACAAAGATCCACCCAGAGGAAAGGTGTTCTTACCATACATCAAGGGAACCACTGACTGCATAGGCAATCTGATGAAGCAGGACAACCTACAAACTATCTACAGACCCACAAAGAAAATCCAACAAATGCTACGGTCAGCGAAGGACAAGAGGGATCCTCTCTCTTCTGCAGGAGTCTACCGGATACCATGCAGCTGTGGACAAGTATACATAGGGACCACCAAACGCAGTGCCCAAACAAGAGTCAAAGAACATGAAAGGCACTGCAGACTAATTAAACCAGAGAAATCAGCCATAGCAGAGCATTTGATGAACCAGTCTGGACACAGGATATTATTTGAGAACACAAAAATGCTGGACCATTCCAACAACTATCATGTCAGACTACACAGAGAAGCCATTGAAATCCACAAGCATATGGACAACTTCAACAGAAAGGAAGAAACCGTGAAAATGAACAAAATCTGGCTACCAGTATTACAAAACTCCAAAATCAAAACAATAGATGGGAACCAACATTCTGAGGGCTTGACTGAACAAAGGATGCCCCCAGGCAAGGGACAAGACATTTCCAATGCTAATTAGGGTGATTAACTGAAACATTAATGCTGGCTCCCAGTGACAAAGGACTCTTGCCACACCTTGGACTCTACACAGATATATATTCTTTCCTTTCCTTCACAACCTCTGAGGATGCCTGCCATAGATGTGGGCGAAGCGTCAGGAGAGAATACTTCTGGAACATGGCCACACAGCCCGAAAGACATACAACAACCCAGAATTAAAACTGTTGTTGGCTGAAACAAGCAGCCTCCTCCTCTCAAGCAAAGCACCATAAAAATAGAAGAAAAAATAATTCATGTCCTCTAACAATGAGCCATACACTCCTGCCAGCACCTCCAACTATATAATCCACTGGAAAAGAACAAAAAGAACAAAAAGGGAGGGGAAAATCCTTTGGCATCCAGCCACCACTGGTAAAATTTGGTAGGAGACAGCAACACACATCAAAATGCTTCGGCCACTTCTCATAGAGGACAGACTGAGGAGGTATATACATAACCAAAATAAAATGCACTTACTGCTCAACTGTTGCAGGGAGTTCAGATGATGCATGATTGGATTATCAGCAGAAGCTCTGCATCCAGGGCTGGCCCTAGGTAATTTTCAAGTGTAAACAAACAGTATTTTTGGCACACCCCCCCCAAAAAAACACCAATCACTAAAAAATGGTCCCTGCATGTGTGTTTGTATATGTGTGTGTGTGGGTGTGTGCATATATATCTTATATATACATAGACATACACACAATGTGGAGAATATGTGGCAAGGTAGATAGATAGGTAGGGAGCCACGGTGAAGTATAAATCATACCACAATCCTGTTGTTATATGTAATATGCATGTGAGACAATTGATGCTATGCCCATGTTAAAAATATAGACCAGAAGTAAACATGAACAAAACTACAATTATAGCATTATTATTCCACTTCAGTTGCTAAGGTTCTGTCATTTGGAATCTTGGAATTTGGAGTTTAGGAAATGAAATTTAGAATTCTCAGACAGAGTGCTAAAATGCCACACCAAATGGCAACTGCAGTATTCCATAAACTGGAACCACAGCAGTTCAAATGGAATCATAGTGCAATGAATGTGTGGTGTGAACAGCCTCCTTCTCTTAAATAGAACTACTGGGCACATTTACTTTCATTTCATGGAAGTGTGACTGTGAAATGGTTTGTACTACACGTGTCACTCTTAGTCATTGGCTGAGGTTAATGATGATGATGATGATGATGATGATAACAACAACAACAACAACAACAACAACTTTATTTTTCTATCCTGCCTCCATCTCCCTGTAGGGACTCGGGTGGCTAACACAGGGTAAAGACCAAAAACAATAAAACAGAGTAAAACAGATAAAACAACATATTCAGATAAGTAGGAAACAATAAAATCAGGCATGAATACAAATGCAATACTATTATAATAACAGTAAAAACCAATTTGGAACATAAAATAATGAGATAAAAAGGACCACCAATTTAGAGGAAGGAGTAACATGGGAGGGTAATTAAAACTAAAATGCAGTGATGTATTATAAGGTGCTTTTGGGACGAAAAAGACAAAGTGCAAGTATTCTCAATATTGGAGTGAGGTAGGATTTCCAGTTAAGTCTAGAAGAGGATGGAAAAGTGCAAAATATGGTGCATTGATTTTTGGGATTTGGATCATGGGGACTAGGTTATTCAAAAGCTCACCAGAAGAACCAAGTTTTTAATTCCTTTTAAAAAGATGTTAGGGTGGGTGCTTATGAAAATTTCTGTGAAAACATGTGATGAGCATACAAAAGATCCTTTCACACTACAAAATGATAGGATCTTGCCGTGACTGCTATAATGAAATCATATTGCTATAATTCAGTCTTGTAAAATGACTCAAGATGGAGAAATCTGTTGGCTTTGCTTTCTCTTACATTCAAAAGTTTCAATGATAGAATTCTTGCACCTCTAAAAATTTGGTTCTGTATTTTGTATGAATCCCTGAGATGCATTCTAAACTGAAAGACAAGCCACTTATTTGAGACTTCTGACAATCACAAAGAGCGTGTTCCTTCAAGGTCAGTATGTGGGACAACTGCTTAAATTGTAGCCCGTTAGGAAGCAAAAAACCTCACTTCATGCAAGTATGCATTGAATGATGCAGAAGATTCATCAGGCATCTCATTCAAGTCTGAGGGGATCACAGAAAGACCTTGAGAGAGGTGCTGTGTTGACAAATGCCATATAAAAGGTAAGAAAATTAATCAGTCACTCTTAACTGGCTTGGTTCAATTGAGCCAGATCAGTGAACAATGAGATTTCTGTACCAGGAGGCACCTGCCTTCAATTAAATTATAAATTCTTGACATAATTACATCAATATTCATCTTCTTGAGTGCAGTGTAGAAGTCACTGCAATTATGAAAAGAGCCTACTGCTAATGACTTTTGTACTATATGATGAAAATGATCGATATTAACAGTTCAAATGAAAAATGCTAAGTGGAAAGCACATTCGCTAAGATACTATATGGAAAATCCTTCCAAAAGTGGAACTGTTTCTCTTTCATCTTTACTCACAGGGAGCAAAGGAGGGCAAACTGGAGTCTCATATACCATTCATATTTTAGCTGCTCCCTGTTGGTTGCCTGTGGAGTTCCACTGAGTTGATTCTTCACACGTTTCAGTTATCTGTATCACAGATGAAACCTGGATGCCACTTGAAAGGTTTCCACAGATACACTGGATAAGGGAGCTTAAAAAGACTGGGATTCATTTTATGAGGGTAGCAAAATAGATGAAGGCAGAAAAACAATAAGTTCAAGTAAGATTCAGCTCTGTAGGTTAGTAAGCTAGTTAAAAGGGTAATGTTGAAAAAATAGTCCTTCAAGTTTATTCTTTTCCTACCCTTAAGTTACTTTTTATAGGCTATAAAATAAGAAAAGAGAATGAAAGTGATTCCAAATGGTGTGGTTTTAAGCAATTACAAGGGGTATAATTTATAGCTTTTGACAGCATAAAATAAAATAAAATATACTGTCTTATTTTGCTCAGGATTGTAAAGGCAGTTTGTCATAGTTTATCTTACTTGTCATAGTTCAAGACCCTTGTTTATGCGTATCCCATAAAATCAAGTGGTAGAGCTTCTTCTGGACTCTACTACTTCATACATCTGGTTAGAAATCATATATCTGGCAAAAGCTCTCTGTGTGAATTGAAATATTCAGAGCTTGGAAAAGTTACTTGTTTGAACAAAAGTTTCCTAATTCCTCCAGTTGTCTTGGACAGTACGTTTCCTGGCTGAAAGGGATTCTAGTAAGTAAAGGTAAAGTTTCCCCCTGACGTTAAGTCTAGTTGTGTCTACTCTGGAGGTTAGTGCTAATCTACATTTCTAAGCCGAAGAGCTGGCATTGTCCGTAGATGCCTCTAAGATCATGTGGCAGGTATGACTGCATGGAGTGCAGTTACCTTACCGCCGGAGCAGCACCTATTGATCTACATTTGCATGCTTTTGAACTGCTAGGTTGGCAGAAGGTGGGGCTAACAGTGGGTGCTCGCCCGCTCCCTTGATTCGAACCACCAACCTTTTGGCCAGTAAGTTCAGCAGCTCAGCGGTTTAACTCACTGTGCCACCGGGGACTCCCAAGGGATTCTAGTAGCTGTACTTAAAAAAATAGTTTCCATATCCTGCAATGACCAGACATTAGGGAGAAGACAAGATTGAATTCCTTTTCCTGGCAATATCTTTTTATATAGACAGATAACTGTAGTAATTTTTATGTGAAATACATTCAAATTGGATTTATCCATTGTACATGCACAGTATCCAATGGCAGAATCCAAAAGAAGCTTGACTATGTGATTCTGTTTAATATACAACTAATCGCTAAGAGCTTAACATTTTTCTGCATACATACTAAATGGCCTTCTCTTTGGTTTTGCCATTCATTTGCAGTGCTTGACTTGGAAGATCATTTCCAAAATTATCTGTTACAGCAGGAAGGGACACATTTGAAAGGCCAGAAAATAAGTCTAATGAGAAACTTATTTTAATTTGCATTCTATTTGTGTGGATAGCAGCATTGATGAAGATTGTACCTTTTTAAAAAGGCCATAATGTTAATTTAACCAAAGATTCCCTCTGCCCTACATTGCGCTTTGAATTTCTGCTGGAGACTTAATAGATGTCCTCATTTAATGGCAATGTTGCATTAATTGAAAATGGTACCTAGAAGTGCTGAAGCGGCAGATATACTCATGCTAACAACTATTCCAGAGAAACTCAGACAAACAAGTCATAAAATAAAAAGAGGGATGGTGGATAGGCAGGGAGAGACAAATAATTCAGATTGCAAAAACACACTTCTGTGAAGCGTCACTTTCAGTCAAAGCCTGAGTCTTATAGAAAATGAATTTTCCTCAGGGCTTTTTGCAATTGACAGTATTTGCTGATGACTCCTACACAAATGGTGTCCATTTGCTCATGCATTAGCATGAGATTTAAGTGGATTGTTCCCATTAACAGTTACAGGAATTACTAGTATTAATCCTAAAGCACACTGAGAAAAAGGCGTCCTCACTGATCTCAACTAGAGAGCTGCTAGCAATATCAGTGATGACCTCAAAGGCCGCAATTGCATTGCGGGGAAAATGCTATCCCATTTTTCATTTCCTGTGGAAAAAACAAAGAGCAGACTAGCCACCTTAAAGTGAATGATCATTTGAAGGACTCACAAAGGCTGAAGAGAATGTCTGGGGTTACGGTTGTATATTGGAGCAGTCATTCACATCAGTATTGTATCGATGTAGATAATTTATATTGAACTGGAGCAATACACAAGTTGAGTATTAAAGCACTTTTTAAAAGTGTCAGCCTTCCAGACAGGCAAACCACAATTAGAGATGACACTATTTGAAAAATAAGAGCAGAGCTTGGGAGAAACTAGTCTAGAGAAACAATTTGCATGTATCAATTTCATTTTAATTTTTTTATCATGCCAGAAGTGAATTGAGGCAAGTTGCTTCTGGTGTGAGAAAGTCGGTCATCTTCAAAGACGTTGCCCAGGGGATGCCTGGATATGTTACCATCCTGCAGGGGGCTTCTCTCATGCCCCTGCATGGGAAGCTAGAGCTGACAGATGGGAGCTCACTCTGTCTTGTGGATTTGAACTGCCAACCAAGTCAGCAGTTCAGCCGGTTAACCCATTGCAACATCGTGGCTTCTGGATTTTAAATTAAATTGTATGACTATATTACATTATGATTGTAGCCTAATATAGGATGACTTCATTCTTTTTGAAGTACAGCTGGTTTTAGTTATTTTTTCTGATTTTTGTTACAGAGTGTGATTTCACTATATTGTGTTGGAAAACCATCAAACGGAACAGACTGTGTTTCATATTGGAGACAGTGGGTTCTTTCATTCATATTTGTAAAAGACAAGTTTTTTGTTGTTTTTTCCCCTTCAAGGCAACAATTGTAGTAGTTACTTGTAAGCAATGGAAAACCATGGAGTTTTTATTTTTTCCACACTAATTACAGTGGACTCTCAGTTAACCAGAAATCATGGAGATTGGCTAAATGTAGTTTCTGGTTGCTTAATAGCTAGTATTAAAAATAGGCCTAATACTATACACCATACTAAATCATACCATAAACTCTGTATTGACATGGCACTCTGATTGAAATATAATAATTAAAAGCAAATCAAAACAAGTAAAGGCAAACTTAATTTAATGTAACATAGTTGCACTGTGTTATACACATATTTTTAAATTTTAATTAAAGTATAATTTCTTTGAATATTTTTGTTTATTGCTTTAGAGTTCCAGTTACTTGAGTTCTGGTTAAATAAGAATCTATTTCATTATAATAAAAGAAACAAAAACTGAGAAGCACCCAATAAAATCAACAGAAGAAACTGGAGACATGTCTCTCAACTGATCCATGCTTTGTTTTGGTAAAAAAAATTCCAATGTGTTTCTTTCTGTGTGTATTCTCAAGAATTTTCTTCTTGAGCCTTCTGAAATTTAACATTAATGACTGGCATTCAGCATTACAGTTAAAAAATTCTAACTTAGGGTTACTGATCCATAACTACTTTATATTGAGAAAGATTATGTAGTTTTATTGTGACTTAATATCTCCACCATCTCAAGCCTGCCCTAACAGCCAAAGGAAAGCCATTCCGCTGTTGATCAGGGCATAAGGAGGAGGATGTTTCCAATCCGCTACCACCAGCAAGTGAGACTCTGACAATCAGCAAAAGGAATAGGTGACACAATGGGTTAAACCCTTGTGCCGGAAGGACTGCTGACTTGAAAGTTGGGTTGCTGACCTGAAGGTTGCTGGTTCGAATCCAGGGAGAGCACAGATGATCTCCCTCTAACAGCTCCAGCTCTCCATGCGAGGACATGAGAGAAGCCTCCCATGAGGATGGTAAAACATCAAACATCTGGGCATCCCCTGGGCAATATCCTTGCAGATGGCCAATTTTCTCATGCCAGAAACAACTTGCAAGTCACTCCTGATATGAAAAAAGCAACAGAAATTTCAGAACCCACTCAATAGAAGGAGGGTATTGGAAATGTCATCCTCCTTGCGCCCAGATTGACATTTGATCCAGCCGCTGCCTGTCAAGTGGGCTTAGGTATATGTCATATTGGGAAATGCTACTTAGAGCTCATTTACACCTACACAAAAATACTCTGTCTGATACCAGAACATCCATGTTTTTAGGTCCTTGCGGAAGGTGGACAGGGAAGGTGCCAGTCTGATCTATCTGGTGCTGGTGGGAGAGGATACTGCCAGGTGCCTTTGCTGACATCAGCAAATGGGGTCTGGCAATGGCCAGGAGCTCTCCAGAGCTCTGAGGTCATCTGCTATGGCAACGGGCAAGGGGAAAATACGGAAAAAGGGGTATGGTGATTCTGGTCCACATGGACAGGTCCAGATTGGAGGCAGTCATGCTGTCTGTGGGATTGTACTGGATGTTGGCCAAAAACTCTGGAGCATTCCCCAATTTAGCAAAAAGTAGGGTAAACTTGTGTTTAATCTGTATTTATCCCACGTTAAGTACAAGAAGTCCTGGATGCTTTTTGGACATCCAGGAGCAACTTCTGGTCCAATTTAAGGTATACTGCCAGTGTAGATAAGCCCTTAGTTACTCATGTGAGTAGCCAATATAGGATACTGGAAAAGATTATTTATTTCATCCAGTAAATGGTATGAAAGTTTCAGCTTCAAAATGTCTGAATTTAAGCTTCAAATAGCCCATGAAGAAGGCCTTTGAGATCATATACAGGCTGAACATGTTGGGCACTTTTATCCATAAAAACATCTATCAGTTGAGCAGTTTGAGATACATCTTCAGTTTCTTCTGCCTGTTATAATTACTTCTGTATTTACAGCCTTGGAAATACACATGTGAATACTTACTTTTACAAAGTAACTTTCCAAGCTTTCAATAAGAAGAGACAAAAACAGCAGCTAATGATGCAATATGAGCAACAAAACAAGGCCTTCATATGATAGGAGGTCAAGGAGAAGGAACTAAATGGTCCTTCGTGAAGAGGGTCTTTATGTCCATACTAAACATATCTCAGATATTGGCAGTACAAAGAGAAAGGACCCAAACTCATGGAGAGATTCAAAAACAAGCAGGTCCAGAAATGAAAAGGCCATATATCAGATAACCTGGCCACAAACCTTTCCAACCTTTAAAGGCCATGCCTTCCTTTCTTTCCCTGCCCTCTTATTCCTTTGAATAGTCCACTTACCTACTTTTGAGATATCTTTCTGAGAATCACTAGATTGCTTCTGACAAGGTTGAATATCAGACATCAAATGTAATAAATCCAAAGTTTAAGGAGTCGTACACCTTTATGGTCCATAAAGCAACAGGCTTTCCTTGAATTTATGTATTGGTTCTTCTATTCATTATGCTATTTGATAGAGAATCACCATTATAGCTTTCTCATGCCCATAAATGTATAATGTGTACTTACACCTACAATACTGATGTCTTTTCCTTCTCTTTTAGATTACTCTCCTTGCGAAGCTTTGAGAGACGCATACAACAGAGGGATAAGTAAGGAAAAGTAAATCTTCCAAGTAAGAGAAATGTTTTTAAACTGAAAAGGAGTGCAATGAATTATAAAAGGAGGGCACAGCTATCAGCGTCTATTGGCCTTGGTCTTTTCTGCTGGGAAACTATGTGGACATTCCCAGAAAAAAAGAAAAAATAGTCTCTATTATCAGAACAAAAATTCAGAAATCTATTTTAAATGCTGGATCAGTTGCAAACTAATTTTTCCACCTGCCTCCTTTTCAGAAGAAAGTGTGAAGAGTATGCTCAATTTATGTGGAAATGGCATCTGTAAATCCTCCCTGATTTTTTTCACCAATCCAAATCTTCTGGGAAACAGCCACTAAATCTTGCCCATAGTATCTTTTTCTGCCATTAGGGTAGATGACATGGTGGTGGTGGTGGGGATAAGGTAACATTCAGATGTGATTTATCATTTTGCATTTTATATAGAAAATGCCATTTTTGTTTTTCTTCCCTTCTTTTAATGGTGGCTTTTAGCTTTTCTACAAACTAGGTTAAGAAATTGATTTACATGGTGGGATGACCCTGGAAACATATTTAAATATCTAAATCCTTGTATTTTGCCAAATGTAGCAAACAACAGAAAAAAAAGATTCCACCTAAACATTATGAAGAACTTCCTGGTGCTAAGAGCTGTTCAACAGTGAAACAGACTGCCTTGGAGAGTGGTGGAGTCTCTTTCTGTGCAGGTTTTAAAGTAGGGGCTGATTGGTCATATGTTTTTAGTGATTTGATTGTGTTTTCCTGCATGGCAGGAGGTTGGATTGGATGGCCTTTGCAGACTCTTCCAACTCCATGATCCTGTGGTTCTGTGTTAGAGTAGCCTCTGTTAGACAGCAGTTTGCAGAATATAGCAGATGTGAAAGCTTAATCCTGTGATCAAATCATGATTGTCTTTGCTACTGCATATGGTCAAAAGTGGAATGAGGAATTTACATCAAATTATGATATGAGTCCACTTGTCTGGTTCACTTTTTAAAAAAGTGATTTTACATAGTAAATTTGCTCAGTGGCCTTTTGGTAGAGAATACAGCTGGCATTTCCTATGACTGACTGACTGATTGTGACTTCCTAACTTTCATGTAAATTGCAATTCAAAATGTTATTTTATAATCAGAGGGCTTAATGCAATAGTTAACATCACTAAAATGGGATTTGTTAAGCCATCACTTATGTTAAAGCTATTGGTTTGTTCCATACACTTTGTTTGAACTAACAACTGGATTTAGTTCTAACAGATCCCAAAGTTTACATTTATGTTTGATCTTATTTCTAGGTGAGATCAATTTAGAATTAAGTTTGCTACCATTGCCAAAAATCAGTTAATGCAATCAGACTATTGAGCATGTCTGGATGCATACCAAAAATTGTTGACATATATTTCACCATATGTTTAACACCATAGCTATCCTGATGACTTTTCAATATGGGGCTCAGCACTTCAGCAGAATCCTTAGTTCTTAAAAAGTTTTATCTTGTTTTGTTTGATTTACATCTTTTGGATAAATACTACTTTTCTGTGCCCTGAAGACAGGATATTTTGTGCTTGTAGATAAGTCTGGTTGAATTCCAATTTTTCTCTCGGATGTAAGGAAACCAATTGCCTTGTAGAAGAATAGAATACTTTGTGGCCAGGCGTATTGCTTATCTAACATGCCACTTGGTTGTCATGCTGTTTTGCACCCACCCTTGACTTTAAGTAATATGTTCAGAAGATGGCTTCTATCAAGATCTTTTGACTTGTCATTGGAAAATGGGATCATAGGGCATTCTCCCTTTTCTGTCAAAACTGACAGCCTCAGCACAGCAGACTTTCTTTAGATGTTTGAGTTACAGACATCAGAGAGAAAGGGAGGGAGAGGGAAAATACAGAGAGAATAGGACACTGTGATGAGATTAATGCATGGAAATAATAGTAGTTTCAAAGCAGTTCAGAAATGTTTCAGTATTTATTCTGGAATCTTATCTGACTTTGAAGTCCCCACTTCTGAAAGAAAATGATAAATATAGTAGATGAAATTATTAGTTCAGGATGATTTGAAAATGCAAACCACGCCTTTAAAACAACCTCTTTTTCTATTTTTTGTCTATCCATGGAAATGAAAAACTGATTGTATGAGGATGCTAGAATAAACAAGACAGCAAATTTTGCAGATCAAGGATGATTATTATTTTGAAATCGTTACCTGTGGCAATTCATATAAGGTTGCATTGCAGATGGTTAGCTAAAGAAGCATTTTAGCTCCACTTGGTTGGATGTTCAGCTGAAATTCATGTAACTTGGCTAGAATTTGCACAGGTGAGTTTGAATAAATTTCTTCCTGTGATGATATATATGGGTCAATGATTAAATGGATACAAATTAGGTTGGACTACTTTTAGGCTAAGGGAAATGGCAATGATTCGCAGAAGTATGGTAGATGGAATCATAAAGTTCCTTCCTTCCATCCATCCATCCATCTCCACATCTGAAGAGTTTCTTACATACACTCTGAGAACCAAAACAATACAAAAGAAAAAGGCGCTCATGACTCTCTTCTTATAAAAGCTCAATTGACTACTGATTCGTTTCTGGATACAATACAAGGTTATAGTTATGGCCTACAAACCCTTATGTGACTTTGGACCAAGCTGGCTCAAAAATTGCATTGTATACACACAGAGGCGGTCCAACCGCCAGGCAATCTAGACATTTGCCTGTGGCGCCATTGTCCCGGGGCACCATTGAGGCCCCTGGGAGGGTGGCGTCACTCCCTGCCTCCTTCACCTTTGGGACGGGCCATCCTGCCACGGCCTGGGCCTTGCCTCCGCAGCCTGGGCCTTGTTACCATGTGGCCTGCACGGCCTGGCCACATCTCCCGGACCATGCATCCTGGCCACGCCTTTCGCATGCCCTGGCCATGCCTCCTGCGTGCCCTGGCCATGCCTCCCATGCGGCCTGGCCTCGCCATGCACACTGCACTGCGCGGCCCTGCCCCCACGCTGCACAGCCCCCCCCGCACCACAGGGGTGCCCCTCAAAAATTACCTTTGCCTACTACATTAAAATACCTAAGGATGGCTCTGTATACACGGGCCTATTTCAGTGCTAAGATTTCCAAAGGAGGCTCTTCTTTTTGGTTCCTTCACCTTCACAGGCATGCCTGGTTGGAACATAGGAGAAGACCATTTTGGTGGTTGCTCCTAGTCTTTGGAACGTTCCTTGTTGATTGGCACTATGATGAGGAAACAAATTCTAAGAATGTCAAATCTGGCAAAAAAATCTGCTTCAGTCTACTCCAGGGCACACCTATGCCCACAAAACATTCTGAACTCAAATGACCTCAAAGTATGACAACAGTGACAGTTGTTTGTTATTGTGAAATTACAACAAGGAATATTAGTACTTCAGTTGCCAAAGGTAGTGTTTCATCTTTTTTTTAACTATAATACAATAGGTTAACTGGCTAGCTTTAATAAATATTCCTTAACTTACTCCATTTTTGAACAATTACTTATGTTAAGCAACAAGATAATTTGAACTCATCCACCTATGTTTCAGAAAAAATGAGCTGCTGCTGGTGTCCAAACTAGCCAGATTTAGCAGAGCAACAAATACTTGATGCAACTAAAAACAGAGAGGCAGATGACAGAGGGGTGGCATGCAATTATTCAAAACTGAAAATCAAAACCAAATTGCTTCTCAAGAAGTATTAATCAAAGTAACTGGAGAATGGTGTTGCAAAGTAATGATTGAGCTTGGATCTTTTTGTATTTGTTCCATGCATGCTTAATTACATGAGACACCAGCTAAAAGCCTTTCAACAAAATGAGGAAGAGGTGCCAAAATCTACATTTAAGAGTTGACCCACAGATGAAAAATCCTCCTTAATATAAAAAGGAGGAAGGGAAAGGGAGAAGAAAGGAATGTGGTATCACTTTTAAGATTAACTTTTTTTATTTTAGCATGAGCTTTAATTGATACAAACCCACTTCCTTAGATACAATACAGAGTGGTATTAAAGCTTCAGATCTATTGCATATTTATACAGTTGTGGGTAGGGGATAGAATGTAATAAGACCCAGAATCATGCAAATCATGCTCTAAATTTTCAAAGGGCTGGACAAGGTAATATACTGTAAGCCTTTCAGGTCTGTGCAGTGAACAGTCAATGTTGATGCATAAAAATAAATCTGCTTACCAAAAGTAAGTTTCTCTGTGTTCAAAACTTTCTCTGCAAAAAGTTCTTTTGTTATATGTGCAGTAGCAAGGACTCTTGTGTTACAGTGTGCAATGAAGTCATTGTCTTTGTTCATACTACACCTGCAAATTCATTAGAATTTGCGAATAAATGGAATGCCCTTCCAAGCGAAATCAGGCAGGCTCCCGCCCTCCTTTCCTTTCGGAAAAAAGGTTAAGACTTGGCTGTGGGACCAGGCTTTCAATTAATAGTTGAAGTATCAATTACAACATATGGTTCAGCATGAAATTGACAGACCTGGTTTTGTACTCGAAATACGCCTAATATTTATTTTTTTGTGTATTTATGAATGTTTTAATGTAATTTAATTTTAAATTGAGTTGAAATATTATTGTAACTGTTTATATATGTGTTTTATATTGTAAGCCGCCCTGAGTCCCCGTAAGGGTGAGAAGGGCAGGGTAGAAATACTGTAATAAATAAATAAATAAAAATATAGGATGGTATAGCTCCCATTAAAGGAAGAATACAAAATGTATATATTTTGAGTCATGCTACTGACCCCTGTTATATTGCTTCCAGAGCAGATGTGGAGACACAGTATTGGCATCTGGGTTTGTGCTAGAGTGTTGTTATTATATTGCTATCCATCTTATGTATCCTGTTGGAAGTAAGTAGTTTAAGATTTTGGAGGGTTTCTGCAGGAGAAAGAAAACCTGTTTCCTGGAGTTGTGAGAGGGCTAAGTTATTGTCCAGAACTGGTTGTAGCTTATTGATGTTAGCTTGCAATAAAGTATTTTTGAGTACTCTCATCCATCCCCTTTCTCATTCTCTCTCTCTCTGTGTATGCTGTGTATGTAGGTTTAATGATGCAATCCTAGTTCAGTGCTCATAAATGTACTGTTCTTTCAGTCCATCTGCTTACGCATTTGGCCTGAGCCTAGGAAAGTTCCTTTTTAGACTACAACTTCCAGCACTGAGTTTGGCACACACTTCACAATTCCTTCAGAGATACTTCACGCATGGAATATTTTCATCTAGTGTTATTTGTAGAAATGACCATCAATTTCAGGCACATCATTCACACAGGACTTGTGTGCAGTTAATATATGATTTGGGGATGGCTGCTGAATGTTCTGAACAGCATGGTAAAGACAAGTCATACCACAGCCTGTGCAAGCTGTTGGACTTCAAATGATTGCCTCAGTAGTGTCTGCACATGATACAGAGGGTTGTAAAGTAGTAGGTTCAGCAGTTGTCATGCCAGGGGCAGTGGTGAGAATCAGCAATAGAATCAATATAGCTTATTCATATGGGTGTCCTATCCTAGAAACAAAGCTTCTGCCACAGCAGTTAAGGTAATATTTATGGAAGAAAACATTGTTGCTGCATTCCCATCACAACTGCTCATCCCGTAGGCTTACAATTCACTGTAGACAATACAAAGCCAAATTTAAGACTAGTTTTAAAATAGTTATTTTAGAAACCAAGCTATATAGAAAGCCAGTAAAATATAAGTGGAAATGATAAAAGGAAGTAGAGATTGGTGGCTCCTATTTCCCATTGGTGAATTCACTCTAGGTTTAGCCTGAATTGTGTGTACCTTCAAACTGCATGTTGACATACAGTGGCCCTATAGATTTCATAGGATTTTCTTAGGCAAAGAATACTCAAAGGTTGTTTTGTCAGTTCCTTCCTCTGAAATACAACCTACAGCACCTGATATTCATTGGTGGCCTCCCATACAAATACTAACCAGAGCTGACATAGCTTAGTTTCCAAAATAAGATAGGATCTGGTGCTTTTAGGATATTTAGGCTAGGCAGTCTGAATGTTACTATGCATCCGCAGATAAAGCATCTTGGATAGCTCCTTTAGTATTTGACCAAACATTAGGCCAGTGCGATCAATGAAAAAGATGTTTCAGTACTCATTACAAAATTAACTATTTTTTTTGGTTACTAATTCGTTGAGTAATTGCTCGGGGAGGGGGCTCCCGGGGCTCCTTTCTCACTCATTTTTAGAGCTATTGGGGTGAAACTTGCTACAGTGGTGCAGCTCCATAGTGGTGCTCAAGGGTGGAGTGCAGAAAAAGGGGAATAAGAAGAGACACAATTTGTTGTGTGGTTGTAGCAACCAATGCACACAAATTAGACTGGCAGTAGCCCTAGAAGATAATGATATCCTGCAAATAAACCAAAAAAGGATTATGCCTGCCTCAAATGTGTGAGTTGTGGCAGCCAATGCATACAAAATAGAAGATACTCTAAAAATACTGCCAAAAAAAGACAAAAGGTAAAATGTGCACATCCACCCCTGAAAAAGAATCAAGTAGTAAAGCCTCAGATTTAAGCTATTGTTGACTCCTTCTCTCTCTCCAGTGTTAGTAACCTAGAGCCTGCTCTGTTCCTTCCCTTTCCCTGCCAAATTGCAAATGGAGGGTGCAGCATGGTACTTGGGAACTGAAAGAGCAATGGCCGCAGCTCTGCCTCCGCCTCCTCTCTCCCGCCCCCTTCAGCTTTGGTTGGCTGAGAGGCATGGAAAGAAGTTTGGCCCCACCTCCTGGTAGTGCTTAGTTGCTCTGTGAATTTAAATTGCAACGTTTACATAGCTTACAAAAAAATCAGGTAAAAGTTTTGATTCTTAAATTTTTGGCATGGGTGATGCTCACACATCGGATATCGGAATGTATGCATGAATCTAACAAATTAGATCTGACTTATAATGAAGAATCAAAATTTTGCACACAAACATTGGCGCCATTAGCCTTCATTGTAAACTGTCCCCTATTTTTCTACCACAAATGCCCAGTAGAATAGGACAGGTTTAGTCTGCTACTTGAAAGAGAACAAAAATAGACCTTGGTTAGGAGATATTGGGCCACATTCCTGCAAATGAACTCAGTAGTTAAGGATAATGATAGAAAAGATAGACCTTGAACAAGAACTGGAACTGCTATTGTGAATCTTTTACATTGGTCATCTTAGGGTGTAGCCATACTGCAGAAGGATAGTAGTTTGGCAGAATTGCTATAGAATTCTGGGATCTGTTTGTTGTGGCATTTGAGTTCTCTGCCAGAGATAGTTAAATATCTCACAACATTACAAATAGCCCTGGGGAACTGACCTTCTCTGCTCTGGGCTGGCTCTACACTGCAGAATTAATACAGTTTGATATACTTTAACTGCCATGGTTCAGTTTTATGGGATCCTGGAGTTTTTGGTTTGATGAGGCACCAGCACTCTTTGATGAGAAAGCTAAATACTTTATAAGGCTATGGCTCCCAAGAGTCCATAGCATTGAGCAATGGTGGTCTCAAACTGCATTGATTATACAATGTAGATGCACCCCAATTGTGGCACCCTTTCTTTGTCTTTGGGGGGAAATAATGTTTGTGGAGACTTCAAAATATTGTGTGGGGGATCTTGAAGCGGTTTAATGAGGTTTTGATCATAGTTCTTCCAGTGCTTAGAATTGATGTGAAAATTCAAGTATATTTGCTAAACTTTAAGTCAGTTTTTCCACCTCATGAAGATACAATAAAGGGGACAAACAAAGCATTTTATGGTACTTTGCCAGCACGACTGCCTGGAGGTAACTGTTCCATTGGAAGAACATTACCCATCTGTTGGCAGTTTCAAGAACAAACACAAGTAATGGTGGGACAATTAGTGGATTTGAAGAGATCTGTAAAATACCTGCTGAAAGTGTACACAGGAGACCAAACTCTGGAATAATGGCTAATGGGTACAAAAAGAAGTTGTCATTATGGAAGCAACCAGTGATGTGGAAGGAAATAATACTTGGAATTTGCTAATCATTTGACAACTTTGCCAGCTGCTTCTTGGAAAAATGAAATCACAGATACCAAATGATTAAGATTACATCTGTGTAGAAAATGTGGAGAGATTACCAAAATCTTTCTTCTCTCGTCTCTAGGACAGGTGGCATGCACCATGTGAGTCAAGACAGTTAAACTTGCTCTTTGGCATCACTTAGGGAAGAAGTAATATGTCGGTTTATTGCATTCCAGGAAGAGTTGGACAGCTATGCCTTCTGTGTACCTTAGTCTTTGGAAAAGGCAGATAAATTGATTCAGTTAACCAGGGGTTCAGATTTCAATATACTAACAGCTTTAACTGGCATTATGGATGCTTGGAAGAGGGGAACTATTGATGGCAATGGGCTGGAGGGATAGCAATAATCATGGATCTAAAATGGTAACTGACACCATCCTCCTAAACAAGGCAAGTAGTAGGGAAGACAAACCATGATGTTTCCTAGTTCTCAGATGAAGTTAGCGATTTTTTTGTGTTACTAATGCTTGGTGGGGTAGCAGAGCCAGCCCTAGGTATTTTTCAAGTGTAGGCGAACAGAATCCCCCCCCAAACCAATCACTGAAAAATAAAAGCATTGGATAAGTGAAAATATTAGATAATAAGGAGGGATTAAGGAAAAGCCTATTAAACATCAAATTACATTAAGATTTTACAAATTAAGCACCAAAACATCATGTTTTACAACAAATCAACAGAAAAAGCAGTCTCGACTGCGCCCCCGTATGTTTTGCGCCCGAAGCGGCTGCTTAATTCGCCTCATTGTTGGACCGGCTCTGTGGGGTAGTGATTTTATTGTATAATATCTGTATATAATGATAGTTGTGTTGGTTTGGTTTTCAGGCATCTTTCCCCTCAATACTCTGTGTGTCTAATCTTGGAATTGATATGAAATCATACAAGCCTTTTCCTCTGGCAACCATCTCCCTTCCCCCCCCCCCCCCCCCTCACAAGGATAATGGAAATCAGGAGAAATGCCTTCATATGCTACACCTCCTCCATTTTTGTATTAGAAATAATCACAAGGTTTTATAGAAGCACATTTGCGTTTAGAGAAGAAGGACCTGGAGATATGCAGAACCTTTCAAATGCATCAACATGAGTGCTTTCCTTTGTACCCATAATGCCGGGATTCAGTATTAAGGGTGTAGTCCTTAAAGTATTAAGTCTTTAAAACGTTAAGGAGATAGTCCTTAAAAATCAGAGATTTGCTGAAACTTTGCTGCACTGCTTTTTGAGTTTTATGATCTCTTATTGCAAGGCTATGAAAATACTCAGAACACATCTAAACTGAAATATTTTAACAGTGCAATCGTGTTGACAACTTTCATCCCTTGATTAGCTAATCTTATTTGTTGCACTAGCACATGCTTAACATGTGCATCATCATAAGATGAACTGTACAAATCCATTTGGATAGAAACCTGCTTCAAATTGATAGGAGAAGAAAGCAACTGTACCCCAAGGACATTCAAAATATATTCAAACCACCAACTGCTAACTCTTCAATTTACAATTGTAAAGACAGAGCTGTTTTAGTCAGCTTATTTAGTCTTTTTCAAGAGATGTGTGAACTAGACTATAAGGAGATGAAAGCTCTTTTATTAAATCCATACTCAGATGAGATCACTGAACATTAAGGATACCCCGAAGCAGAATGGGAAAGTACTTCAGAGGTGTCATTGCTTTTGTAGTTTCAGTACATGCAGCCAAAGGGAAAACATCTTGTCTCTTCTTTTTTTAAAGCCATGAGCCATCAAAACTTGCCATTTCTTTTCTTAAAAGCTGTTTTCTCCCCATTGTTAATTAAAGGTCTTTTAGAACTGTATTGGGAAGAAAGTTGTGGATGAGTAATCATATAAAGCAAGCAATCAAGAGACACATCAAGGAAGATGAACAGAATTACTGGAGACACAGCAAAAGGTATTAAATTGATATTGCCAATCCTTCCAAAGGAAATGGTTTTCCACATGGGACATATTTTCAGCACAGATTTGATGAAGAATGGCAAAAATGATGCTACAAACACATTTATTTAGTTCTATATATATATCATTGATGATAGGAGTTTTTCAATTAATAATACGAATACTACTACTACTAATATGTCACAGTACTAGTACTAGTAGTAATGTGTCAGCTCACCACAGCCGCTCCTGAATGAACACACGAGACTCTTTGTGGTATCACCAGGAACTTTTACTGTAGGAAACATGAACATCAGAAAAGCCAAGAATGGGAGGCTCCGGCCAACCCTCCTTTATATACCCTCCCCCTCATTTGAACAGTCTCTTCCCGCTCAGTAAAACCCCGCGCAAATTCCCCGCCAAGTCCATCAGCCGTTTCTCCTCCGAGTCCTGGGACGCAGGTGTCTTATCAATGTCAGTGACCCTGAAACTCAGAGCCACATCCAGGCTCTAGTAGCAGGGTTCTGACATGGCGTCCTCCTCCCCTTCGTCCTGGAAGGAAAAGATTAAACACAACTATTGTTCTCCGCTGTCCAGAGTTCCTTTATACTTTTTTAACAGGCTGCAATGGAATACCGGGTGTACCTTTCCTAGGTCCTTTGGTAGCCTCAGCTCATAGGTCACTTCGTTTATTCTTTTTGCTACCCTGAATGGCCCTATATAGCGTGGAGCCAATTTCTTGGATGGGAACCCCAATTTCAGGTTTTTTGTGCTCAGCCAAACCAGATCTCCTTCGCCCAATTTGTCCCCCTCTCGGCGCCTACGATCCGCAAAGAGCTTGTACTTCTTTTGTGTTTCCCGCAATGCCTCTACCACGGTTTGCCACCCTTGCTTGATTTTGGCCGGCCATTCCTCGTCGGTCTGGCCCTCCCCTTCCTTCCACTCGGGTAGCCTGGGGAAAGGTGCCACCTCCTGTCCGTATACTATTTCGAATGGGGCACGACCTGTGGCCGAATGTACGGCCCCGTTAAAAGCCATCTCAGCAAACGGAAGAAGGTCCGCCCAATCATCCTGTCTATAATTGGTGTACATCCTTAAGAATTGGCACAGTGTCTGTTGGGTACGTTCGACCCCCCCGTTGGTCGCGGGATGAAAGGCCGAGCTCAGGTTCCTTTCTGCTCCTAACAGCTGTAAGAATTTTCCCCAAAATTTTGCAGTAAATTGGACTCCCCGGTCACTAATTATCTTGTCGGGACACCCATGTAGGCGATATACATGCTTCACATACAAATCAGCAAGTTTTTCAGCTGAAGGAAGTTTTGGCAGAGCCACAAAGTGTGCCTGTTTTGAGAATAGGTCCAATATTGTCCAAATGTATCTGTGGCCTCTGCTGGGGGGTAGTTCGCCTACAAAATCCATGGCTACGCATTCCCATGGCCTCATGGGCTCCACCACCTTCTGCAATAGCCCCTGGGGCTTCCCCGGTGGTGTTTTTCCCTCTGCACATAATTCACACTGCGTGACGTATCCCCTGGCGTCTTTCCTCATTCCGGGCCACCAGCATTGTTTGGCCAACAGTTTAATAGTCCTGGTGGGGCCTAGATGACCCGCACCCTTGTTATCATGGTACTTCCTTAACATTTCTCGTCTTAAACATTCAGGAATATACAATTTCTTATTTACAAACACCAAATCCCCACACAATTCTCCCTTTTCTTTGTTTGTTTGTAACCATTTGTCCATTCCATACGCTCGCTTCAACTCTTCCTCCCATATTTCTCCTCCCCCCGTGGAAATGGCAGTACGTTTGTTTTCTTTGGCCGCTTGTGCTCGAGTTAGTACTGCCAGGCCCCATTGCTTATCAAGAAAAATACTCCCTTCAGATTCCTGAATTCCTCCCCCGTGCTGAGGCATCCGAGAGAGAGCGTCAGCGAGTATATTATGTTTCCCCTGGAAGAATCTGAGTCTGAAATCAAAACGGCTGAAATATTGGGCCCATCTAATTTGCTTCGCTGATAGTTTACGAGGGGATCTTAGATACTGTAAATTTCTATGGTCAGTCCACACCTCAAACGGTGTTCCACTTCCTTCCAGGAAGTGTCTCCAGCACTCTAGTGCTTTTAGAATCGCTAAGGCTTCTCTCTCCCAAATCGGCCAGTTTTTTTCTGTATCGCTAAACTTTTTTGACAGATAGCCACATGGCTTCAGGTTCCCCCCCTCGTCTTTCTGTAGCAGAACTGCCCCATATGCCCGGTCTGACGCATCGCAATGTAATACAAAGGCTTTAGACATATCAGGGTGCTGTAGGACAGGCTCCTCAGTAAAACGCTTTTTAAGGGCTTCGAAAGCTTCCTGGCATTCTATTGTCCAGGTCAGTTTGGCCCCTGGGGCCTTCACTTTGGCTGTTTCTCCCCTACCTTTAGTCTTTAACAAATCCGTTAATGGCAAAGTGAGGCGCGCAAAGTCCTTGATAAATGTTCTATAGAAGTTTGCGAACCCTAGGAAGGATTGCAGCTGCTTCCGTGTTTTGGGGGCTTCCCACCCCCTCACGTCTTCTACCTTCGCAGGGTCCATCGCCACTCCCTGGGAGGAAATCCTATACCCCAGAAAGTCTATCTGGTCTTTATTGAACTCGCACTTGGCAAGCTTCGCATACAGTTTTGCTTCTCTCAACTTTTGCAGGACTTCCCTGACTAGTTCTATGTGTTGCTCCTTAGTCCGAGATACTAACAATATGTCATCTAAAAAAACAAAGACTCCCTTGTACAACAATGGATGCAACACTTCGTTGATTAATTGCATGAACGCTGCGCCTCCGCCGCACAAACCGAAAGGGAGCACACGATAATTGAATAATCCGAATGCACAGGAGAAGGCCGTCTTCCACCTGTCCTCTGGTTTAATCTGCAATTTATGGTACGCTTCAATTAAGTCCAATTTAGTGAATATCTGTCCCTCCGATAACTGGGCGATCAAGTCCTTCACTAAAGGTAGGGGGTATTTATTTCCAGAACTGATTGCATTCAGGCCCCTGTAGTCAATGCAGAGCCTCAGCGTTTGGTCCTTTTTGCGCCTGAACAACACAGGCGCCCCTAGAGGGGAATTTGAAGGCTCTATGAAACCCCTCGCTAGGTTTTTATCAATGTATTTTCTCAGTTCCTCCTTTTCCCTAGCCGACATTGGGTATATTTTTGCCTTAGGAAGCTCTGCTCCTGGGACTAGCTCTATCTTCACTTCAACTCTCCGCTTCGGTGGGAAACTGTCTGCTTCCTTCTCATCAAATACGTCCACAAAATCCCGATACTCTGGGGGTAATTTATCTGCCAGTTCTGCTATCCTGATAGAGTCTTCCTCCCCCCTTTTCCCCGGCTCCCTTTCCGCTTCTTGGCTCCCTCCTTCCAACTTCATCCTGAAGATCATGCTCTTATCCTCCCAGTTGATTTGCGGGTTGGCCTGCCCCAGCCATGGCATGCCTAGTATAACATTATAGCTGGCTATTTGTGATATCACAAATGACACCTTTCCTTCCCAACTCCCTATCTTACACTTTACATCTTCGGCACTGTACTTAGCTAATGATCCCGATGCTGTGGATCCGTCCAACTGCGAAAAAGCTATTGGGGATTCTAGGTTCGTTCTTTCGCATCCCAATCCCTCGGCTAATTCAGGGGAGATGATGTTCCTGGAACATCCACAATCCACAAATGCTTTGCAGGTTGCTTGTTTGCTGCCACTTTCCAGCTGAATGGGGACCACTATCATGGCTTTGTCCTGACTTACCAACCCCCCCGAGTGGTGCCTCATCGGTGGTTCTTCCTCGGCGCGTTTCCCTGCCACGGCTCTTGGTTTGGGCGGGCCTCCGCCTTCCCCTTTTCTCTGCCAGCACTCGGCAGCCCTGTGGCCCAAACGGCCGCACACGAAGCAGCCCCTCCTGCTGGTGCTCACGTTCCCTGTCGGCTCCGTTCTCCTCCCGGCTGGGGTTGATCCCTCCTTCCGGCTCCCCTCTTTCATCTGCGGCCGCTGCTGTAGCCCTCCTCGGTGCCTCCTCGCCTGGGCCAGCGATGTCTCGATGCGCCCCGCCAGCTGAATCCATCCGCGCAGTGTGTCAG
The DNA here is from genome assembly GCF_035594765.1 of Anolis carolinensis. Taxonomy (NCBI): domain Eukaryota; kingdom Metazoa; phylum Chordata; class Lepidosauria; order Squamata; family Anolidae; genus Anolis; species Anolis carolinensis. The sequence goes on along the minus strand of NC_085843.1, from coordinate 72,055,444 downwards.
GCTCATCACGATGCACCGCCCAGGAGAGGATCTCCCGCCTGAGCCCCTCTTTGAAGAGTTCTATCTTTGTCACTGCAGACCATTCCGGCACCTTTTCAGCGAGGCATTGGAACTCCTCCGCATACTCAGATACCGACCTCTGCCCCTGGGAGACGGTCTTCAACTCCTCCCTCGCCCGGATCTGCTCCAGTGGATCTCGGAAACGGGTCTCCAGGGCCCCCATAAAGCGTCGGAGTGACCCCAGACATGGGTCGCGCCGCGCGTGTAGTTGAACGTACCAGCTGGCCGCTCCCCTCTTCAACACTGCACCAATGGCCCGTACCCGGCTGGATTCCGTTCTAAAAGTGTGGGCATTGTCCTCCATATAGCCCCTCACCGTGGTCAGGAAAAAATCCAGTTCAGAGGACTCTCCCCCAAACTCGATCCTTAGTTCCTCTCGTCTCGGTAGGGGTCCCTGTGGTGGCAATCCCCAATCCTCCGCCCGTCGCAAGCCCCCTTGCGGGCCAGTGGGCCCCGCTGCTGCTTCCCTTTGTCCTGTGCCACGCCCGGCATTCGCCAGGGGCACCAGGGTCTCAGTTGGGAGCGTAGCCGGGATTCTCGGAGGCTTTTCCCCTTCGTCGTCACTCTCCTCCACCCGCGTCAGGCTCGTTTGGATCTTGGGCCGGGCACCGGGCTCCTTTCGCATTTCCCTTCCCTTCGGTGCTGGGAGGTCTGCAAAGCCCTGGCTGCTTCCCATGCTCACGTCCCACATTGAGCTAGCCCGGAGTTCCCTTCCTCGCTCCGGCTCCGCCAAAACCGCCAGGCGCTCCATCGCCCTCGACATCACTGCCAGGGTGGTCTCCATCGCCGACATCCTCTCCTCCAGAAACACCATCTTTTGCGGGCCTGGGGAAGGTGAACCTTCCTCTCCTCCGGTGCTATCTCCCCGCACCACTCCGCGCCTCTGGGTTACCCCATTTGGCTGGGCATAAGCGGTGGATGACGCCAGGGCCGCCAGCTGGTGGAACTCAGCGTCCGTCTCGGGAGTGGCCCTTTCCGACCTTCCTCCTCCGGCGCCCAAGAGCTCTTCATCCTCCACTTGCATGTTACACCTCACCGCTACAGCGGGATGGTGTCCGTATTCTTGGCTTAGTGTCAGCTCACCACAGCCGCTCCTGAATGAACACACGAGACTCTTTGTGGTATCACCAGGAACTTTTACTGTAGGAAACATGAACATCAGAAAAGCCAAGAATGGGAGGCTCCGGCCAACCCTCCTTTATATACCCTCCCCCTCATTTGAACAGTCTCTTCCCGCTCAGTAAAACCCCGCGCAAATTCCCCGCCAAGTCCATCAGCCGTTTCTCCTCCGAGTCCTGGGACGCAGGTGTCTTATCAATGTCAGTGACCCTGAAACTCAGAGCCACATCCAGGCTCTAGTAGCAGGGTTCTGACAGTAATGAATCACTGCAATAAATTTTAAACAGTTTCTATGCAGTACATTCCAAATTGTCTGCCAACATATAAGAAATAAATCCTTTAAATCATGAAACTATGAAAGAATACTGTGAGCTTAAAGCACTCAACCACAGTGGAGTCTGCCTGCCAGCCAACAAGTATGATTGACTTCTCCAGCCTTACCTTCATCTAGTCAGCCTCTGCTGGGGACTAGTAATTGTGCTGAATCTTTGCACCAGTCAGTCCAGATACATTTGGATCAATGACTGGATCAGTCAATCTGGAGGTAAAGGAGAATTATTCTCACGCAGAGGAAACTGTCCTGTTGTGTGTCTCGTGAGTAATTGTTCTGGGCTTGCCTTCTTCCAATCAGAAAACCTGCTGAAAACAGACAGAAACACAGAAGGTGGTTTATCCGGTGATGGATAAGTCTAGCTATAGTGTAAGAATGAAATATACCTCCAGATTTTATATAGAAACAAGTATGCTATTATACAGCAGAGCCAGCATGGTGTAAGCACTTGAATGCTGGGCTATGACTCTGTAGACCAGGGTTTGAATCTCCCCTCACCACAGGAACCCACTGAATGACCTTGGGAAAGTCAGAGGAAGGCAAAGGCAAATCCACTCTGAACAAATCTTGAAAAAATCCAACAATGATAGGTTTGCTTTAGGGTCACTTTAAGTCAGAAATGATTCGAAGCCACACAGCAGCAGCAGCAGCAGCAACAACTCTACTAAAGTTTTAGAAAATACTACTCTTATTTAAAACTGGACACAAAAAATACTATTTAGGACTCATACAGTAAATCTTTTTCATTTTTTTTAAATATTCTATTTTATATTAAAACATCATACCTGATTTTCCAGCAATGTACTTGGAAATTACTTTTCAATTAAGAATATTCATTCATTGCTTATTTTTAGAAGTTGGTCTTTGATTTTTGAAAGATTTAAAGGGGGTATCTGTGACCACCTAAAGCAGGGTTTCTGAACCTGAGGACCATGAGAGGGATTTCAGAACGGTCATAGGGGTTCAGTGTGGGAAGTTTGGCCCAATTCTATCGTTGGTGTGGTTTAGAATTCTCTTTGATTGTAGGTGAACTATAAATCCCAGCAACTACAACTCCCAAATGCCAAGGATTATTTCCCCCAAATTCTACCAGTGTTGAAATTTGGTTATATTGAGTATGTGTGTCAAGTTTGGTCCAGATCCATCACTGTTAGAGTCCACAGTGCTCTCTGGATGTAGGTGAACTACAACTCCAAAACTCAAGGTCAGTGCCCACCAAACCCTTCCAGTATGTTCTGTGTGCCAAGTTTGGTTCAGTTACATCATTGGTGGAGTTCATAATGCTCTTTGATTGTAGGTTAACTATAAATCCCAGCAACTACAACTCCCAGATGACAAAATCAATTCATCCTCAAGCCCCACCAGTATTCAAATTTGGGCATATCAGGTATTTGTGCCAAATTTGGTTCAGTGAATGAAAATGCATCCTGCATATCAAATATTTACATTACAATTCCTAACACTAGCAAGACTACAGTTATGAAGTAGCAACAAAAATAATGTTATGGTTGGGAGTCACCACAACATGAGAAACTGTATTAAGGGGTCATACATTAGGAAGGTTGAGAACTACTGACCAAATGTAATATGGTATGTTAATTTGGTTTGCCTGAAAACTTAACTAAGGAAAGAACAAGTGAAGAAAGACAATTTTATGGTGATTTTGAATTGTTTTATTGACTGGACTTACAAAGGCATTCAAGTCTTTTTGGATGACTGTGCAAGGAAACACTTCCTTGCACACTTTTACATTTTTTATACCATAAGGAAATATTTATTTGAAAAATAATACACTCCACAGTCCTCTTTTTATTTCAACTTTTAAATATAATTGTCTTGTCATATCCATGGGTTCTTCATCTACAGATTTCACCATCCATTGCTTTGCTTTTTGCCATGTGTTTAAAAAACACAATTTAACTAGACCAATTCATGAAGTTAAACTTGAATATCCACAGGTTTTGGTATTCATAGTGGGTCTTGGAATCACTCCTGCATACAGTATACCAAGGTCAATTATAAACATAAACAGCATGTTTCATTTTAACATAGCTGGTATTCTGTGGTACATTGTGTACATTCTGTGTGTACATTGTTCTATATATTGTTGACAGTAGTGGTTTGTGGGGTAAGTTGTTGGACAGGGACATCAAAAAACATTTCCATTGCTGAGGAATAACTTCAAAAAATGCCATCTCTCCAAGTCAATGTGCACAGTGTGCAAGGCTAGTCAAGATGTTTTGGCCTTGGGATAGCAAATCCTATAAGTGATTCCTCCATATTCTGCAATAACATCAACAGCAACAACTTTTTTAAAATAAATAAATAAATAATTTGTTGCCTCTAAATGATGCTCAAAAACAACTGCCTGAGAAGGTCACCTAAATTCTCTCTAACAGTAGAGTCAGACCTATAAACCTAAGAGAAAACTATTGAACATAGTCAGATTTTACTATTTAGAACTTTTGTCTGACACTGTGTAAACCTTTGCCCTTACCAGAGAGTGCTATTAAGCAAAGGAAGAGGCATAGAACAGCCTTACCCTAACAACCATGCAGGTATGTGGCTGCAGGACGGTGAACAGTGTCGACTATGGCTCAGTGATGTCATGGTCCATCCGACACATGTAATTTTTGAAATTGAGGAGCCATGTAGTTGCGCAGCCTTTATGTCCCATTTGCACTCTTACAAGAGCCTTTAGGAATGAGACAATATCTCTTATATTATGCTATAATGATTTGGATAGTCAAGCATCGCTCGTGAATTTTGTCAGGTAACATAGCTTTCATAATGGCATTCTAGTTCTAACCTTTGAGTGCACTATCATTCATTTTGCCCTTATAACCTTCGGATTCCTTCCTGCATCTAGTACTCGGAGCTCAAGGTGACCTAGATACCAGACAAGTGATTCTGGTGATCAGTGGATTCCAGGTGGCAACTGGCAAGGCATGACTAATCTTCCCTAACAATTCTTAAATGTAAACAGTTAAACAGAGTTGCAGAAAATAAAAACAGTAAAGATTTATGGTCTAACAAATAAACATGTAGACTATTCTAGTTTTGCACACAAGACACTGTAATGTCTCAGTTTCAAATAAAAGAAAACATCTCCACATTCTCAGATCCCCAAACCCCCTAACTCTATTACTAACTGTTTTTTTCTGACTTTTTAACAGACATGCCTTAGATTTTTATAGTTGTCCATGATCTTTACCCAGACCTGCCCAACTTTTTGCTTCACAGTGAGTTAATTTGACAGTAAACAACTTTTGTACTTTGAACTCAGATTAAAGCAACTGAAACAAATTGAGAATGAAAGGGGAAAGTGCGACAAAAGGCAAGAAACTGGGATATTCTTAAAGCATCTGAGAAAATGGATCAGCAGAGGATTAACTGGGCTTGTCTCTGCCAACCAAGAAAAGTTGGATTGCACGAAATGCTTTCTTGTGATTATCTAATCTTTTACCATTTTCCCTCATATTCCACTACAGTACATTTTTCAAAATGCACTGATTCGAGATGTTGTGTGCCACAGTCAGAGAACTCCAAGTACAGTACTTTTTGGATTGCACAAATATGTTAGAGCCGCAGAACAAACATTTGGTCAGAGATACATTTATACAGAAGTGGTTTCAAGAGAGCTCCCTGACCCTGAGGCGGTGGTGGGTTCCATTGGAGATTTTTTAAAAATAGAATATTATGTTTCATTTCCTCTTATTTCTTCTTTTGTATCAAAGTGTGAGTGTGAGAATGCGTATAATGAAGAAAAAATCAACAGCAGGAACAAAGGCATAGATACAGGTTCATTGAAAAGTCTACAGTAGTGACTCCAGAGGGCTGCATTCTAAAACAATCTTAAAATGATGGTAGTCAGAGTTTTCTGCAAAAGTAATTTGCCAGATGGTAGAAAAATAAATATAGAGCTTGGGGCATAAAAAATGGCAAAGTACGCTAGAACTTTTGTAGTTGTTCTAAATTTTAGTTGCTATAGTGTTGGTGAACTTTACTATAGAAGTAAGAAACAAAAAACAACAGGATATAGGAAATCATGTGTCATATATTGTCCTTCTTTAAGCATTTTCTCCCTGTGATTTGTTCAATCCCTGAATATGAGGAGAGAAATTTACACTTTTGACTTTTATTCTAAAATGAGGAAGAGATGAAGTTTTAAAGCTATTTCTGGAAGCACTCCATGTGTCTGCCCAGCTGTTGAGCTCTGGGAAAGGATACTATGAAAAAAATGTGCAAGCTATTTCTGTTAGCACCTCTTGTCTCTTCAATACATTTCATTTGCCAAATGTGCAAACACAAGTACTACTGCTCATTTGTATTGGCTCCAACCCTGCCTCTGGGTTCATGAACATAGCTGCTTTCAGGTCTATGATAACTGCAACTATTTTAGGCACGTTTTAGCCCATATATCACTGATATAGGTCTCAGAAACCATTGTCCTTTTGTGGGAGTGATGAAAATAGGTTTTACTCCATATTTCCCATTTGCAAAGCAATTTCTCCAGTACAGTTGAATAAAACCTATCCAAATTAATAGCTCTTGCAAAAACACGTTTTTCTGTCAAGAATGGAATTCAAGGCAAGAGTGACAAAAGCTTTCACAATAAGCAATCTTCAGACGATACCAGGAGACCACAAATCTGGTGAAATCTACTGATTGACTAAATGCCATATATTTGTAGTGTAACCACCACAGATGTCTTTTGAATTTTTATAAAATTATATTTATCCCTTCAAAAGAAAATAAAAGAAACAAAAATATGCTTTCTAAGCTTCAATCTATACACACATTCCTAGAATCAAATCGCATTTAACTCAATTACAGTGTCTATAGCAAAAACCTACACCCTGTAGCTGGTCCATTGGATCAGAAGGATTTCACTCATGGACTTAACTGCTCTGGCTGGAAGAGTAGTTAAATCCATGAGTTAAATTGGCACACTGAAGTAATAATTTTCTTATTAATTGATATTGCCTAGCAAAAGAAATTAAATTGTCCATACTTTAACTGGTAGAAATGTTCTACGCCATTCAAAAGCATTTTCCTAGTGGCTTGAAACATTTATATCTCATTAACATGAATCATATGATCTCTAGTGTTTGTTTTGAATGTTAGATATCCACTGTTGTAAAATTTCCATCTGTTTTACAACTAAGTCAGAGAACTGGCACCAAATCAAATTGGTTGAGCATTGGAAAGATGGCTGATGAGCTGATAAAACCATTTAATTGGGGAAGGTGTGCACAGGAGGCAAGCAAAAATCCTATCTCAGAGAGAAAAGAAATCTGTGTGTTTGTGTGCGTGCACATGTGTAACATAAGAGATAAAGAGTATGTGAGAAGAAGCAAGATAGATGTAATCTTCAGTGCCGGTCCTGTCATTAGGTAGAGAAAGGCAAAAGGCAACTTGCTAATGCAGTAGATACTAACAGGCCGCAACACCTGTGTTTGGTTGTTCCCCTTTGTTGGAGGTCAGAAGTGCATATATTTTAGGGCACTTCTACACTGACTCAGAATTGAAGCTGTCCCTAGACCGTGGTGGCCATAAAATGCACATTGCCAATGTGTGTGGCAGTGCACATTTAAGACAATACAAAACATTCTTAAAAGTATCAGGAAAGTCCAAGTGCAGCCAAAAGATGCGCTGCAGCAGACGCCAGTGTATCTCAGATCCAGGGTGAAATTGGTTCCACAAAATGTGGAACACATTGCAGACACCTGCCCCTGCTGAAGCTCAGTAAATAATCCAGAACAGGGGCTGCCAAAAAGCACCCCAAGAGCATGGCTGAGCAGCAGGGACTAAGTGACCCCCTATGATGGGTAATTGATTACCCCTGCCATTGCCATCCCCTTTATTATTCCGTATACCTCTGGTGCACTGATGCTCATATCTTCTGGAACTGGGAAAACATTCTGCAAAATTATTTGAGGCTAGATTCCATGTTCAATGTAATTACCTTCCTGTTTTCAGATCGGTTCCAGGCAACCAGATTATCTGCACAGCGAAATTTGTTTTCCCCAAATTAGTTCCAAGATGGATTATAGACTCAGTGTAGAAGTGCCTATAGATTGTCCTGGACTGCCTAAATTCTCCTGAAGTGGAGTACAGGATGCTGGCCTTTTAAGGTTGTCACTCTAGCTAGTTTCCATATGTGTTAGATTGTCACTCTAGCTAGTTTCCACATATGGAATAAATAAAATTTGGAATGGGTACCATTCTGTTTTGTTTTCCACAGATAGATAGATAGATAGATAGATAGATAGATAGATAGATAGATATACACACATACATACACACACACACACACACACATATATATATATACACACACACACATACATACATACATACATACATATACATACATACATACATACGCCAGCTCTGGTCAAATAATAATAATAATAATAATAATAATAATAATAATAATAATAATAATAATAATAATCCTTTATTTCTACCCCGCCCCCATTTCCCAAAAGGGATTTGGGGTGGCTTACAAAGCACTCGTAATGTAAAAATACATACGATGCAATAAATACAGATACATCAATATCAAAGGAAAACATAATTCACATCATCAATACAAAACAATACCACAGTAAAATCAATCAACCCTAAAATGCACATAAATAAAATGTTACGGTAATTATAGACATAACATGAATAACAACCAACTAGTCAAATTATTTTTGCAATGAAGGCACAAAATCTCACAAGTATTCTCCCTTTTTCTGAGAGTAAAAATACAATCACATTCACAACCCTTTTTTGACATCCCTAATCAGCTACTTGAGAAAGGTGCCTTGCTTTCTCTCATGGGAGAAGCAACCATAAATGCATCACTACACTTGTACTGACCAAGCATTCTACTTTGAGAAATGTCATTCACTGACTCCTAGGACTTCAGCTACTCATATTCTCTGCAGGCTTGACCCAATAATTTGCTGCCTATGGTGTATGTGAAAGGCTGACTGTTCTGTTTCTGTATTTTTGTGGATCCTTTGATAATAACATAGCCACCCACATTTTACATATGTGTCACAATTAATGAGTGGTAAAATGAATCAAGTTAATGAGATAAAACCCACAAACTTTCCCTTGCTGAAACTTTGTGCCTGAATTAATCATGATATGATACAGTTCACTTGTAGGTTTCTTACCACCATTTCAGGGTAACATGTTTATTCGTTAAGGTTCATCTACAGTTTTGGATTCTGTTGCATTTATTATTACAATTTATTTTCCTCTACTAGATATCAGGCTATAGTTTTGGCCACTTGAATCCCAAGGCTTTTCACCACATTCACCAATGTCTTATGTTTTTAAACTATTAATCCCTAGTATCTTTAGGCTGCCTTTTCAGAAAATTATTTCTACAGCTGACATAAAAGTGACAGTCCCTTTCCAACTTCTGGTGCTAGCGCTCCTTCTGGCACTAGCCTTTAAGTCAAAATGCTATTCGTATGTCAAAGCGAAACCAGGACTGAATGATAGCTCTTAACTCAAATTCTCTTAAATTGGGACACTCTTAAGTAGAGGTTCCACTGTATTCAGAAATGCTATTTTGCAAAAAGGAAGAAGAATAGTAATAGCCAAATTCTTCCGGAAATCCTTCAGATGTAGGTTTCTCGGGTGAGTATTGAAACCCCAGATGTGTCAGTTTTCATTCCGCTAAAAAGCTGCCCAAAAGCTATAGTGTATGTCTAGAAGAAAATATGCATTTAGGTGAAAAATTTTTCATGCATGTTGGAATAAATCTTTCAAGAGAAACATGCCCCTGCCATTGACTTCTGCTTCCTAAGAAGTGTGTATCTGATACTTGTGCAGTAATGTTAAATAGCCTCTAAATACTAGCTACAGATAATCATATTCCTTCAGAGGTAAGTCTTAATCATTTCAGTGTGCTGAGCATTGTAACCCTACAGGGATTAGGTGCTGTGTCTTTGAAAGACTTCTCACATATCTCCTTTGCTGTGTTTTTGTACTTGCTGAACTCCAGCCATATTCTTTGATCAAGCATACTCTGCCCAAATCACCATCTACTCTCATTCCTCCTCCTTTCTTTATATCTCACTTTCCCCCTAAAACTGGGACTAAAAGTGCTTTAGAATTTAAAACAAGTATGGTATAACTGAAAGAGACAAAGATGAACATTAAAATGGAATCAAGCTCTCTATCATATGGAAATAATGTCAAACATGTGATAAAGGCTGAATCTACGCTGCCATATATTCCAGGATCGAACATTAAAATAGTATTAAGCTATCCACCATATGGAAATAATTTCCAATATGTGATGAAGACTGGATCTACACTGCCCTATATTCCAGGACCTGACATCAGATTATCTTTTTATCGCAGATTATCAGGCAGTGTAGACTCATATAATCCAGTTCAAAGCAGATAATCTGGGATCAGATCCTGGAATATAGGGCAGTGTAGATTCAGCCAAAGTCAATAAATACAATTCAAATAAGTACAATAAAACTATGCATTAAAATTGTATTAAATTCTTTCTTTAAAAGCTTCATTTCTAAAACCTGCCGGAATAAAGAAAAACTACCTTCCATTGACAGACAGCAAAGGGAGCGGGCATTCTAGTCTCTCTAGGAAGCAAGTTCCAGACCCAATGGGCTGTCATTGAGGAGGTCCTATCTTGTGCCTTCACCAGTTGTGAGGTATCAGGACTCAGAGAAGAATATCACAACCTGGGCAGGTTCTTAGACAGAATCAGATTTCAATATAGCCACCTAGTTAGTAGCAGCTTTTGGCTTCCATGTCAGTGAAGAAGAATCTGCTCCCAGTTTTAGTTCTCTTAAAGTTCTCTTGAAGTTCAGACTTCAAAAGAGCTGTCAAAGGTGCTAAACATTATCCCCAACATTTGGATCAAAATCACTACATCCTGTCATGAGACCCAACTATTTCCACTACCGTTGGTGAAACTATATATGTTTTCTCCCTATTTATGTCATGAAATTAATTATTTCTTTCTGAATTTACTGGATGAATGTTTTGATATAGGTATCAGGATATAGGATATATCTTTTTACAGGATTGGTGTGGTCTAATAGTTTAAGTGTTGAATTATGAATTTTTAAGTAATTGTTCAGCCTTGAAATTGGTGATCTTTGGAAAGTCACACCCTCTCAGCCCCAAAAGAAGGCAAAGATAACCCCCCCCCCCTCATGACACGTTACCAAGAAAAGTCCACGATAGGCTCCTTTTAGGATCACCATAGATCAGAAACTACTTGAAGAAACACAACAACAAGAAAAATATGTGCAAACAACAACCCAAATCTAAAGCTGTTATGAAAGAAACTTGGATTATAGCCTTTCTTTTCCTTGCTTGACTATGTATTTGCGATTAGATTGCAGTGATGTAATTGTTTTGCAGTGAAGATGAAAAATGGCAGTTGACAAAATTGCCAAATTTAGTACACCACTTAAGGGGCCTGGAAATAAAAGTACTTTTTAAAGTACTAGCATCATTTTTAGGGTGCAATGTTTTGAAATAAATATTTAACTGCTCTTTATAGTATACTTTTTGATCTTCTGTTGAATTCCAAAAGAAAGAAGGTAAGGAAAGGCATGTCTGTTACATGCATAAGTCTTTGACACTGGAAGTGTAGTTATTCTCTTATTCTGGAGGAGGTGGGAAAAATTGGGGAGGCACAAGTATAAACTTAAATTAGCAAAACATATATTTGTCTCTGGAATATGAGTGTAAATATACAGGTACAGACCTGTATGTAATCTCTTTTCTGCCTTAAGGTGTATATAAGGGCAGTGTTTTGTGGAACTGCTGTAATATCAATAACAATAGCAGCAACAATAAAACACCTTTTTCCTTCAGTCAAGGTATAGCTGTAGGGACTAAGTGTATTTGCAGGTTTATATACACACTGCACGTTTATATAAACATTTAGAATTCCCCCATTGCATGAAAAATACTTTAGGTTTTATATAAGAAATATAAAAAGGCCAACTACAGAGTATCAAGTATATAATACCACCTATAAAATACATGTCTGGTTATAAATTAAATGCCAACATCAGATGGTTTGTCAAGGACAGAACGCCACAAGATCAAAGATAACAGAGTTTATTGGATAACAGAACTCAAAATGCCCGTAAAATACAAGGGCCAGGCAGTATTAGCCTTTAAAAGCAAAAAGGGGCAAGGAAAAACGTTCAAAAGATAAACCGGATTAAACCGGAGTTTAATCCGGGTAAAAACAAAACAGCTTGCTTCAGCCTGGGGATAAACAAAACAGAAGCCGGGGAACAAAGTGTTCAAAAGAATGCAATTAATTGGCAGCAGATTCCTCTCTGCTGCCAGCACTGTGCTTTGAGTAACTTGAGTCACTCCTCCACACAGCAGGCAAGATTTCCAATACACACAGATCAGCCGAGGATTGAAGCAGTAGAGTAGACCCAGTTCCTTTCCGTAGTTCAAGCCAGAAGCAGAACGTTTGTAGTTTCACCAAGTCCGAGTAGGGGGAAGTCAAGCCGTGGTCAGTTCAGTCCGAAATCCAAAGCAGGAGATGGCGTCCGTCAAGAAGACGACGGAAGGTCAAAGCTAATGAGATTAAGCACAAGTTTGCACAAACAAAAGCCCACACAATTCCTCCTGCCGTCTGACCCCAAATTCCAAAACAACTTACGTATCAGCACACGAAAACACACCAGTCTTCAGGAAAGCGTCCCACACAGATCCCAAGCGTTCGTCCAGATTACCTTGCCCAACGCAATTTGCAATTGCTCCCAAGCCTCATTTTATGCCAGTTACAAATCCTCATCACTATCAGCTGCCCTCCTTAACCCGGGCATTTCCTCATCACTTTCCTCATCAGAGCTGGAACACCTCTGACTACGCCCCACAGCATCCCCAGCTGTGGATCCCGTCCCATCCCTCCAGCTTGTCCATGGGTCTAATCCTGAAGGTCCCCATTCATCTTCCATCCCATCATTGCCAATGGCACCCAATTCCTCCCTCACCCGAGTCCAATCCATCTCATCCTCCTCCGAGCTAACCAGCCCCTCCTCCATTCTCTCCGTAAACCCCTCAAAAGACTCTTCGTCAGATGGTGCTGCAAAGATATCTCGCAGTCTCTTTCTTTCTCGCTCCTCGAGAGTATCTGACTCTCGAGGAGTCTTACGCCCACGTCTGCCAGTAACAGAGCCATGAGGCTCAATCATAACATGGTTAATACTGAGGATTATTTATTGCATTTCAAACATCTGGATTTTATGCATATTTTATACAATCTTGTTTAAATAAATAATACAGTATGCATAAGATTCTGATGTTTGATATTCCATATGTGATTATTAATATGTAATTCTGGTCTTGAGTCTTCTACAGCTTTCATCAAAGCTCAGATCATATGAGAAAAATAAGTTGAAGGTTGGTGTGAAGGAGGCAATGCCCAGACTGGGCTTGAAGACAAGGAAGGAGAGACTGGGAGAAACGGATATAAGAAAAGTAGAAGTATGTCTCTGCGACTGTCAGACAGGGTTTTGAATCTGATAGAGATAAGGTTTTGGTTTTGAGAAGGGTGGATTTGAAGAGACAGAGTTGAATTGAGGAGAGGTAGGATAGGCAATCAGAAGAGAGAATAACTATGGTTCTGGGCGCCTAAGAGAATAGACTAATAGATAAATATGTTTATTAATCCAATACTTGTTTTAAATCTGTCTCTGGCAGTTCCTATTAAGACCAGGCCTGTAGCTGGGGGGGGGGGGGGTTAGGGGTTCAAACCACCCCTGAAATTTTTCAGGTTAAAAAAAACCCTGGTTTACTCATGAATTGTAACTGGTTAACCAAATCCGCATGCTAAGTCTATGAGACACAAAAAATTAAGAGTCCCTCCAGGCACTATCTCAAGCAGATATTGACAGATCTGTAGTGGCGGGGGGTGGGGGGGTGGGGGTGGGGGTTAGGGGTTAACCCCCCCCCCCCCAAATTTTCAAAACCCCCTCCAAATTTTTTTTCTGCCTACGGTCCTGATTAAGACTATATTGAATTCAGGTCAATTCTACCACATAGAACCCACCCAAAACACAGACACAAATCTGCATTAAAGAGATCACCGTGAGACCCAGAAAACTGATCCAGAAAGGGATTAAGACAAAACAGCATGAATGGTAGGACTATAAGGGTTGGAACTGCAAGGCCAGCCTGGGAGATGTGATCTGTCACAGTTGGATCTTCACCAACATTTGACTCCCAAAATTCAGATTTTAAAGTAGATGGGGAGGGGAGTGTACATGGGCAAGCTATTCATTTTAGCTTGACTCACAACAGTCTTGTCAGCTGCTTTTAGCAGTAGGTGTTCTGCATGCTTTGGGCATAGTTTTGTATCTCATATTGTACATTTCAGAATGAGGCCATCTAAAGCTGGCAAGCACAACTGCATATTGGGACTAAGTAAATTGCTCAGGTTTTGATGCTGGGATTGCTTTTGAGTTGGAAGCAAATCAGTTTTCTTTACTCTCAGATCCAGGATGGGTAAAGATTAATACATTCTTCTCTCTCTGGAACACGCAGACTGCCTTCTTGTGCTGTTATAATACAAAGCCATCTGCAAAATGTTTCCTTTATTCCTTTGGATTTTGGCTCGCATTCCAAACTAAATTTAAATGCAACACCAGTTCTACTGTCTAATGACTGAATAATTAGGCTTTTAACACAGACAAGGGATCATCTGAAGAAATGCCTTTTTTGTAAAAGGGCATTTCCTTCTGAACTGTGCCTCTGTGTCTGTTCTGCCAAGTTATCTCAGTCCTGCAAAATATATTATCAAACTAGTAAAACATAACTGAAAGTCTTTTTTCTTCATTTCTATCACACAGAGATTTTTATGAGGTTGTTATGATGTCTGATATTGTTATTTAAAATTAAATGTTTATGAAATGATTAGATATGCACAAGTAGAGTAGTAGTTGTGTGTTCACAATCTTAACAGGACATGGTGGGACAATATGCACAAACCCCCTGCAGATTCTACTTCAATTTGTTGCTTAACCTGTTTTTACAACATGTGATGTGGAGGCTTACAGATATCTCCCTCAGAAAAAAAAGGGAATGTGAAAATTAAAATTGCCAGACAGAAATCTGGGTATGGCTTCTGTACATTTACTTCTGATTTGTAGTTTTGGATTCTATTGACTCATTGGAAACTACATACTGGAGATCTTATGGTTTAGGGGCTTCATTAATATAAATATGTGGGGGATTTTGAGAGGTCAGAGCAAACCTAGAAGATTGCAAAAAGCTTGTTGGGAGTTATAAATTCTGTTCCTCAAAAATATCAGCATATCTTCCTTTCCTATGATTAACAAATGTATAGCTTTAGGAATATGGCCACCAGGTAGATCAGCATCAGAGTGGGATAGCTAATTTCTTTTCTCAAGTATTCCCTGGACAGGGGGAGAAACTGATTGTCTAAACGTCCCTAACTTTTGAAATTCAATATTTTTGCTATTGTAAATTCAAGATGATTCCACCAACCTTTAGTGGTCAGTAGTCTAAATATAAATACGCAAAAATTAATGAAGAATTAGCCATGGATCATGGTTCTTTTTCCTCAGAAAACAACAATATAAGGATAGCTATCTTTGAAAGATGATGGTTGGATGCGAACCTAGGGTGCATCTACACGGTAGATTCAATGCAGTTTAACTGCCATAATACAATGCTAGAAAATCATGGGAAGTGTAGTTTTACAAGATCTTCAACATTCTCTGCCAAGGAGAATGGTAGTTCAAGTGGTGTCAAACTGTATGAATTCTATAGTGTAGAGCCATACTTAGGGGACATGAATTAGTCTATTAATCTCATTGCAATTAATATAAATATGGTTCAATCCAAACCCAAATTTAGAATTTTATGGCATGGCAAGTGACACAATTGGAAAGGAAAACAAGAAATAAATGGCAAAAGAGAAAATCTGTTTTTTAAAAAAAGTTTAAATAATTCAGGAATTTTAGAAGATAAATTGTTCCAAATTGAGCACAGGAAAACAGAGTAAGGGAAAAGGCACAATACAGGAGAATTCACTTGGACTCTAACCAAGAGGAAAGTATCTGTGGAATGAAGATGACAAGAACACAGATTAAATAGAAAAAACTGGAAGCCAGGAAAAAAATCATAACAAAAGAGAATATTTGGACAAAACAATATTAAGAAAACAAAGTGTAACAACAACAATGAAGGAAGGAAGGCAAGAAGAAAAGCTGTGAAGATGAGAAAGGCAAAGTAGAGGATTTTCACAAACACAGAGAAAACAGAGTTTCCAAAAGTTAATGCCTGAGAGAATAAGCCACTGTAGAAGCAGAATACTAAAAATAGCAAGTTTTTGTAGCCTCTTAAATAAAAGAAAAGGAATACAATAGAGGAGTTAAAAAGTAATATATTCATTTTACCACATGAATCTTTTTACATTGCTATGATGTCAGAAAAAGGTCAGCACTTGTGTGTGTTGCCACATGTTTCTGGATGAAGGCTACTGGATCAGCTTCCTTGAAATGATGCCCTCATGTTTGTTAGTTGTTCTCCCCACATAGTTAACATGTAGCTCTTACAGATACAGGATGGAAAGGAAAATGGTAAACCAATAAAGACATATCATATATGTGGTTTTGATGTTTGGCTATATACTAGAGTGAAGCCAGCATATTTTTTTTTTTAAAAAAAGAATGTTGGGGGAAAAGAGGAAATAACTCTTGATATACACTTTGGGGCCATCTACATTAAATGTGTAATGCAGTTTCTATGGGGTTGTTAAGCCCCATGCTACCCAGGAGAGAAAACGCTCAGGGCTTGGTTTCTATGGGGCTGTTATTAAGCCCAATGCTAGCCAGGAGAGTAAACGCTCAGGGCTTGGTTTCTATGGGGCTGTTATTATGCCCGATGCTAGCTAGGAGAATAAATGCACAGGGCTTGTTTCTATGGGGCTGTTGTTAAGCCCAATGCTAGCCAGGAGAGTAAACGCTCAGGGCTTGGTTTCTATGGGGCTGTTATTATGCCCGATGCTAGCTAGGAGAATAAATGCTCAGGGCTTGTTTCTATGGGGCTGTTGTTAAGCCCAATGCTAGCCAGGAGAATAAATGCTCAGGGCTTGTTTCTATGGGGCTGTTATTAAGCCCAATGCTAGCCAGGAGAATAAATGCTCAGGGCTTGTTTCTATGGGGCTGTTATTAAGCCCAATGCTAGCCAGGAGAGTAAACGCTCAGGGCTTGGTTTCTATGGGGCTGTTATTATGCCCGATGCTAGCTAGGAGAATAAATGCTCAGGGCTTGTTTCTATGGGGCTGTTGTTAAGCCCAATGCTAGCCAGGAGAGTAAACGCTCAGGGCTTGGTTTCTATGGGGCTGTTATTATGCCCGATGCTAGCTAGGAGAATAAATGCTCAGGGCTTGTTTCTATGGGGCTGTTGTTAAGCCCAATGCTAGCCAGGAGAATAAATGCTCAGGGCTTGTTTCTATGGGGCTGTTATTAAGCCCAATGCTAGCCAGGAGAATAAATGCTCAGGGCTTGTTTCTATGGGGCTGTTATTAAGCCCAATGCTAGCCAGGAGAGTAAACGCTCAGGGCTTGTTTCTATGGGGCTGTTATTAGGCCCGATGCTAGCCAGGAGAATAAATGCTCAGGGCTTATTTCTATGGGGCTGTTGTTAAGCCCAATGCTAGCCAGGAGAATAAATGCTCAGGGCTTGTTTCTATGGGGCTGTTATTAAGCCCAATGCTAGCCAGGAGAGTAAACGCTCAGGACTTGGTTTCTATGGGGCTGTTATTAGGCCCGATGCTAGCCAGGAGAATAAATGCTCAGGGCTTGTTTCTATGGGGCTGTTGTTAAGCCCAATGCTAGCCAGGAGAATAAATGCTCAGGGCTTGTTTCTATGGGGCTGTTATTAAGCCCAATGCTAGCCAGGAGAGTAAACGCTCAGGGCTTGGTTTCTATGGGGCTGTTATTAGGCCCGATGCTAGCCAGGAGAATAAATGCTCAGGGCTTGGTTTCTATGGGGCTGTTGTTAAGCCTGATGCTAGTCAGGAGAAAAAACACTCAGGGCTTGGTTTCTATGGGGCTGTTATTAAGCCCGATGCTTATTAAGCCTGATGCTAGCCAGGAGAGAAAACACTCTTCCCTTTCTGCAAAGACTCTACTGTATTATAATAATCAGCACTGATTGGGCAAGGAGGCAAGCCCAGGCTAGGCTGGTCCTCCCTGCAAACAAAGTTTGGTTGAATTAAAAACGCTTTCTCATATATCCGAAGGTATTCCAAAGCTATTAAATAAATGGGCTCCAACGCTTTGAATTGGAAGGTTAATTCCGAACCACCAAACTACCTCGGAACCCCGTTAAGAACCCAAAATAGATCCGTTTTATTCCGATTTACGACGATTCCAATTAATTCACCCATGCCTAATAGATAGCACTTTTGATTGGATAGCATTAAGGTCCAAGGCATTCTGAGAGTGCCTTGGACCACAAAAACAAACAAACAAACAAACAAAAAACGTGAAAGAGTGAGGAAGCGAAAAGTGAACCACGAAGTAGCAAGGGAACACTGTACCTGTATTTTCATACACATAGTGAATTAAGAATACGGGGAAACAGGGCTTTGCAACATTCCTTGAGCCCACTGACATTTTATAGGGGATTTGTGTCAATCTAGAAACAGAACCCAGGCCTCTTCTGCACTGCCATATAATGCAGTTTAACTGCACTGAACTGCATTATATGAGTCTACACTGAGCACACAATGCAGTTTCAAATTGCATCATATGGCAGTGTAGGCAGGGCCCCAGAGTTCCTCCCCATTCCCTTCCTCCATCAAATTTGAGACTGCTGTAGTGAAAGCTCCTTGAGAAAAACTGGATGTGTAACTAATCACTTTTTTTTTCAAAGGTAGAAGTGTTGGGCAACAAACAGTTTCCGTTTTTGAAGTCTTTCAGATTCCCAGAAAAAGGAAATTCAACCTATATAAAACAACCTCTTATATTTAGTACTGACTTTTTTCTTGCTTGTCTTAGACAAGCTATGTTTTTATAAATACTGTAACAAAGAGCCCATTCACACTACACTAGATTCCACTTTAGTTAACATGACTGAGTTCTATGAAATCGTGAGATTTGCATTTTAGGGAAGAGTATTTAAAATCCTCAGCCAGGAAGTTTGGGTGCCTCACTAAAGTAAAAAGCTTTAACTGGCTTTCTACCAGGACAATACTATAACTATTTTTTTGAGGAAGAAACCTGTTTAAACAGTTCCACAGTTGGGTCTGAAGGCCATGTTTTCTTTGGTATTTAATCCTGAATAAGCTTATATTGGTTGCACTATTGCATTGTTCCTAATTATAAAAACAATTGATGGGGATGATGATGATATCAAACATGTTGGAGAATGAACAAATGTACCTTAGTTCTCTTTAGAATTCCTGGGAATCCCAGGGTCTTCTTACACCAACCACCAGAAGTAGTTTATGGTGTCCCTGCCAGGGAATCCTTAAGGGAAGAATAAGAAAACCACACCCACAGTGTCCCATTTTGCTTTCAATATTGCAATGAACCAGAATGACACCTTTACATGCAAAATAGCTACTAAACTCCTGTATGTTATCCACTTAACAACTGTAGGTCCATGGACTGTAATAATACACACACACACACACCATGGTAGAATGTGTGTGTGATCAATAGACTATGTCAAGTGGGAAAGGATTTTTTTTCCAAATGAACCAACAGTGATACAACATTCTAAAGCACCAGGAAAGTTATAACATTGTGACATAAAGTCCAGGCAAAGTAATGTTGAACAATTGCAGGCATGTCTATTGTGTGAATAAGCTTCTCAGCTCCATACAAGTGAGACACACAGACTAATTTTATAAACATTATGAATGCTAACATTCAAATGCTAGTTTAATATTCAGGTACCAATATGGTGTATTGCTTTACAGTATTAGACCTATTATCTTTTAACTTGTTCTATTTTATTGTGAGCAGAAAATGGGAGGGAAGGATCTAGGAAACAGCCATGTGTCCTGGTTGTGTCACATTGAAGAAAAGATGGAATTCATGAACATCATCTGTGTCTTGTGGCTAGACTATACTATATTATTCTTAATGGCACAGTGTGCAGTAGTAATCTCTTTTTAGTTTTCCTCTAATTAATTAGAGGTGCTGGGAGGATGTATTGTTATCCTAATCAAAGTGTATATGTGGAGGCAGGGGAAGATTTATTAAGTACTGTATTAAAGATACTCTTGTAACCATTTTTCATGTGACAGTCAAACAAAAGCTATTCATTCTGTTCTCTCATTGCGTGAGAGCTGAAAATATGCGTTATTCATTTACAAAAGTGCTGCTTTGATAGAAACCTGCCACAAATAAGGAACAACTGCATGTTAGCAAATATTTCATCTGAAGCCGAGCATTTTTGATGGGTTTTTTTCAGGATGGGGACTTCAGCAGGTGAGAACCCATCATCTGTGTATAAGTCACCATCTGGAAAGGATGGAACATAGATCAGAAAGAATCAGTGGGTATGACTTGGCCAGGAAGTAGTAAGCAATAATTGCTCTTTTGACTGCAGTATTGAGGTGGAAGGATGCCTTAGCCTCTAATAGCAAAGACAAGCAATAGGAACACAACCTCCTGTATGTCTGAGATGACAACTGGGGCACAGATGGCTAATCAACAAGATCAAAAAGGTTTGGCTAGGCAACAAGAGGGCAAAAATTATTCATAGGGTAGAACACACAAAACTATACTTTTAAGGAGGGAAGCCTTGCGATTTATGTAGTAAGTTTAGGGAAGCCTGTGTGTGCGTTTTAGGAATTTAAATATTTTATGTGTCATTTTATGCATGTTACAGTTTATGTTGTGATATCCTTCATGTTCATGTTTATATACTGCTTATTTTATGTTTAGCACTAGTAGTGATTCTGTGAGCCGCACCGAGTCCCTTCAGGGAGATGGTAGTGGGGTATAAATAAAGATGATGATGATGATGATGATGATGATTATTATTATTATTATTATTATTATTATTATTATTTTATTGTATGACACAGCAAACAAGATAGACATGCTGGATTTCATATCACAAAATCACAAGTCGAACACTTCCCAAGTGTCTAGGACTGTGTGATGTATTTTCAGATGATGCGGGCAGATCCCAGTAGAGTGGCCTTTTGCAGTTGACAGATTGTAATTTTGTCAATGTCTATTGTTTCCAAATGCCGGCTGAGATCTTTTGTCACAGCACCCAATGTGCCCATCACCACCGGGACCACCTGCACTGGTTTCTGCCAGAGTCTTTGAAGTTCAATCTTGAGGTCCTGATAGCAGCTGAGTTTTTCCTGTTGTTTTTCGTCAATGCGACTGTCACCTGGGATGGCAACATCAATGATCCAAACCTTTTTTTTTCCACAACTGTAATGTCTGGTGTATTATTATTATTTGAAACACAACAAGATGAGTCCACAGCAGACACTCTGCTGGCTGTTGTATTGGATCACACGTCGGACATTTCCCAAGTGTCTAGGATTGTGTGATGTATCGGCGAATAATGCATGCAGATCCCAGTAAGGTGGCCTTCTGCAGCTGGCAGATGGTAATTTTGTCAGCGCCGATTGTGTTTAAGTGCAGGCCAAGGTCTTTAGGCACTGCACCCAGTGTGCTGATCACCACTGGGACCACCTTGACTGGCTTGTGCCAGAGTCTTTGTAATTCAATCTTTAAATCCTCATATTGTGTCAGCTTTTCCAGTTGTTTCTCCTCAATCATGCTGTCACCCGGGATTGCTACATCGACAATCCATACTTTGTTTTTTAACATGATCGTGAAATCAGGAGTATTGTACCTTCTCTCATTTTCCTTCCAACTGTGTCTGTAAAGGTGGTAGGATTGAGAGATGTCCCTTTCTTGCTGGTGTTAAAGCTCAGGAAGGCTCATATTGGAAGACATGGTCTATCACACAGTCTGAGACTGAATCACATATCAAAACCAAAATTTTGAATTATGTCTCAGATTGGCAGACAGTGGAGCTGCTGGAACCAGGGAATTTGGTGTCCCTGTAAAGTACTCATTAGCAACCTAGCTGCAGTTCTGTAATGGAAGGCATTATAGTAATCCAAATGAGATATAACTTAATCATATGTCAGTGTGGCAAAACCCAACAGCCCAAGGTATGGGCGCAGCTGCTGCAATAGTTGTAATTGTGCAAAGGCACTTCTGGCCACAACAGAAATCTGAGCACTCAGAGTCAGGACTGAATCCAAGAGTATCTCCAAGCTGTGTACTTGCATCTTTAGAAGAAGTGTAACAGCTGAGGGGCCACCACTGAGAAGGCCCTGTTTCTTGTCCTCGCAGGCATAACTGGTGAAGACAAGAGACAGGGGCTTCTCAGTGGTGGCCCCTCAGCTGTGGAATTCTCTCCCCAGGGATATTAGATTAACCTTCCCTCCTGGCCTTCCCTAAGGGAGTGAAAATGTGGCTTTGTGATCAAGCCTTTGGAGAACCTGTGCAATAGATAGATATGGAATTATGTGCAATGACTATTGGAACGGCCTGGATTATGATTGTGGAAAGCATCATTATTAGTGATTATATTGTTTTAAATGTTTTAATGCCTCTTATAATTCTATTTTAAAATGTTTATTTTAAAATGTTATATGTTTTTAAAGCATCAAATAGTTACCTATTTATTTATTTATTTACAGTATTTGTATTCCGCCCTTCTCACCACGAAGGGGACTCAGGGTGGATCACATTATATACATATAGGGCAAACATTCAATGCCCATAAACACATAGAACCGAGACAGAGACAGACAGACGCAGAGGCAGTTTAACCTTCTCCTGAGGGGATGTTCGATTCTGGCCACAGGGGGGAGCAGCTGCTTCATCATCCACTCTGACGGCCCTTCCTCATTCCAATGTGGTAAATTAGTTAAACTTGCCTCCCCACTTTTATAAGTGGTACCTTATTTCCTACTTGATAGATGCAACTATCTTTCGGGTTGCTAGGTCAGCAACGAGCAGGGGCTATTTTTTATTTTTAATTGATGGGTGCTCACCCCGCCACGGGCTGGCCTCAAACTCATGACCTCATGGTCAGAGTGATTTATTGCAGCAGGCTGCTCACCAGCCTGCACCACAGCCCGGCCCCTATGTGTAAAACCACCTTGAGTCCCCTCCGGGGTTGAGAAAGGCAGGGTATAAATGTCATAAATAAATAAAATAAATAAACCATATTCAGCATATACTGAATCCCTGTTTCCTGATGTGTGGCTTGGCTGATCAGGAGCATCTCTATCTTGTCTTGAATGAGTTTCAGCTTGTTCATGCTCTTCCAGTTCATCATTGCTGAAAAGCACTTGTTTAGAACAGAATCACTTTCCTTGGATTGCGATGGAAATGAGAGCTAGATTGGAATATCATCACATAAGGTTGACACCTTATCACAAAACTTTAGGTAACCTCTCCCAGTAGTTTCATGTATATATTAAATAGCACAGGGAAATATGGAGCCATATGGCACCCCACGGGCCAGAAACCAAGTAGTCAAACCAGCATCACCTACTGGGTTCAGCACTACAAAACAGTGCCTCCACGTCTCATTCCAGATACATGATCCGAAAGAACCAATATGTTTGATGGTACCAGATGCCAGTCCAGCTATAAAGATTTACATGCTTGATTATAGTCACAAGCTGGCTGTGTTATCTAATGGGACTGAAAGAAAAACCACAGTAAGGTTTTGCATCTGATCTGCCAATTATTTCAGATAGGCCCAGACTAAATACTTTGTACTATTTCTGTATTTTATTTTCTATCAGAATATACCCATATATTTTTTTCATGTCAGGAGCAACTTGAGAAACTGCAAGTCGCTTCTGGAGTGAGAGAATTGGCTGTCTGCAAGGACGTCGCCCAGGGGATGCCCAGGTGTTTTGATGTTTTACCATCCTTGTGGGAGGCTTCTCTCATGTCCCCACATGGAGCTGGAGCTGATAGAGGGAGCTCATCCGCACTCTCCCTGGGTGGGATTTGAACCTGGCAGCTTGCAGATCAGCAACCCAATCTTCAAGTCACAAGGCTTTAACCCACTACTCCACCAGGGGCTCCATATGACCCAATTTCAATGAAGTAATTTTTATACTTGAATTGATACCCCAAACATTTAGAGATTGTTTGGGATTGACAAGCAAACTGGTTTTTTTTTTGTTGAAAAAATGCTAGTGTTGATCCACTTTCCATGAAACTTGGTGAGAGGCCATTTTTAAGAATTGTAGGTGATAGCACTGAAAACTGAGTTTCCCTCAATGCTTACATGAAAATTATGAACTGCAATTTGGGCAACACTAGGTAAATTTCCTAGTACGCATTTAAACAGTTTATAAAATCTAATGAAGCTAAGATACCATAAGACTTGTGGTTGTTTTTGTTGTCACAGTCTCATGCTGTTATCTGTTTCGAAATCATTTAATGGTCCTGATATTTCCCAAAGAAAAATGGCAAGGAAGTGTGGGGAAAAAGAGAAATTGTCTTCACGTATCCAGCAGGGGGCAATACAATTCCACTGCCAGAAAAACTTAAGTTGCAGCAGTCATAAATTATTTTGTGTTCTCACTCTAGCATTAAGCTTGAAAACAGTCAAATCCTTGTTTTTTATCTTCTCTACAGCAGATTATTTGTCTATTCTAACCCCAAATATATGTTTATTTCACTATTTTCATTTAGCAATAAATAAACCTTGTGAAATTCCAGTCTTCAGGAGGATTTTAGTTTGCATCCCATTACAGTATTCATTCCCTATTCTCTTTCTGAAAAGCATGAAGCAATTAGCCTTTTCCCATAGAGAAGTGGTTATCTAATAAATGACCTTCTGTACCAGAGCGTATTAAAATGAAGGGAGAGGTGGTTTTGGTTGGCTTGGGGGTCCAACAATAAGGCGTAGGGACAAGAAACAGGGCCTGAATACCAATACCTGGTTCTATCCCCATCTTTTGGAAGAAAAATAAATAGCTCATAGATATAATAAGTCTTCCACTACACTAGCAATTTAGACAATGGATATAAAACCTTCAGCAAAATACAGTGGGTTATTTGTTGGATTGACTTTGAATTCTGAAGATATCAAGAGAATGAAAACAAGACCATATTATATCCAAGAATTATGGATGGTTAAAGTTTATGGACCTCTTCACATTCCGTTCGGTTTGGCTGGCAGTTGCTGGCAAAATGGTAGGCACATGGGGTGTCTCATGCCGCCCTGCATGTCCTCCCTCCTTCCCTATCATATGGTGGGGATGGGACAAGGCGCGTTGGTGCCCTGTCCCAATCAGATGGGTGCAAGAGTGGTAGCACGCGTTCCTGCCACCATATGGGGAAAAGATTAGGAAAATGTAGGTAGCTCAATTGGAGCTGTCCAAAGAACACTTTCCTCTCTGTCATGGCAGAGGAAGCATCTTGTGACACTTCCCCTTCACTTTGGGAAGAATGTGGGTGGGGCCAAGCCAGTATCATCTGATGATGCTCAGCAGGCCCAGCCCAAAAGAAGAAAAGCAGCCAAAAAAACCCTGCATGAAGAGGTACTAAGACAGAAACCTGTAGATGATAGTAGTCAACAGAAAAGAGTGGCTATGGTTTTTGTGTATTTTTCCTTCTGGATAGACACTGACATGCTTGTCTACTGTGAAATGGCAGTAGAGTATTGATGGCAAATCATGGCACAGATCACACTGAAAGATAGCCCACTATATGAATCCATTGAACAATGACATCTAATGTTTTTTATGGCTGGGTGGGGATTTGAATTTGCCTTCTTCCACTTCTAGGTTGGTACTCTAACCACTAAACCTCTGGAATGCCTGGAGGATCTGGGAATTGTACTGCAGTGGTTTTGGTTGTACCTCTCAGGCAGGTTCCAGATGATGGTGCTTGGGGATACAGTAGCTGCTCCTCAACAAAGATGGCATCCCACATTTTTATGAAACTGCAGGGAGAGATCATCCGGACGCATGGGGTGTGGTTCTATAAGTATGCTGATGACACCTAAATATATTTTTCCATGCCTTCAAAAATAGCCTCAGTTAAGGATGTGTCTCTGAATGAATGTCTGGAGGAGATAATGGGCTGGATAAACAATAACAATTTGAAACTGAATCCAGACAAGACAGAAGTGCATGCCATCAAGGGTCCTAATCTGGGGATGGAGGTGTGTCAACCAGTTTTGGATGGGATTACACTCCCCCTGAAATACTGTGTTCACAGATTGGGAGTGCTCATGGATCCGTCTCTCCAAATGTCAGCCCAGGTAGATGTGACAATTGGGAGTGCTTACTACCAACTTCAGCTGATATTCCAGCTGTGCACCTTCCTAGAATTGAAAGACCTAAAGCTGTTAATGCGTACGCATGTAATTTCAAGGCTGGACTTCTGCAATGCACTGTACATTGGCCTACCTCTGTACCAAGTTCAGAAACTTCAATTAGTTCAAAACGGGCAGCTGGATTGGTTATGGGAACATCTAAGAGTGACCATATCACACCCATACTAAAGTCATTCCACTGGTTGCCAATTAGTTTCTGAGCAAAATGCAAAGTATTGGTTATAATCTTTAGAGCCCTACATAGTTTAGGTCCAGGTTACCTACAGTATGGCCTTCTCCCATGTAATCTGCCTCTTAGGGCACATAGGTCCTCTGCGGGACATTTACTCCAGCCTGCCAGAACCTGACTGGCAATGCTCACTCAGAGGGCCTTTTCATTGGACACTCCTAAACTGTGGAATGACTTCCTGGAAGGGCTCTGACAGCTAAATAAGCTGTCAGAATTTAAAATACAACCAAAGACCCATCTCCTGGCAGCCTACCCAATCAACCTTAAACCATGAGTTTTAGATTTGCATTCTATTGTTACTGTATTCTGATCTTTGTACCAATGTGTATGTGTGTGTATGTATTTTATAGGGGTCTGTTTTCATATATATATATTGTTATATGTATTTTATATTGATGTATTTTGACTATGTTGTACCTTGCCATGAGCCATGATGAGAGGCGGGTAACAAATAAAATGTTGTTGTTGTTGCTGTTGTTGTTGTTAAACAAAATTTGCTCTTTGAGAAATAACACCTTGTATGGACAATGGTGGCTGTAGTTTTTTGTGTGAGGAGAGGGGGCTTTAGGAATTACAATTTCAGTGGACCACCATTTCATAGAATCATAGAGTTGGAAGAGACTGCATGGGCCATCTAGCCCAACCCCTGCTATGCAGGAAAAGCACATTCAAAGTATGTCTTACAGATAGCCATCACTGTGACCACAGCATATTTATTTGTCCTCCTCCACTGAACCCAACAATTGCTTAGAAATGGGGTGGGGAAACCTTTTTCTACTAAGGACTATTTGGATATGTAGAATATTATTTGTGAGCCACAAAAAATTAGAGGGAGGGGAGGGGCAGGCAGAGGGGCAGAGGGCTGTTGGGATGCAACACAAAATTAGAGGGAAGGAAGGGTTCTGGGGAGGGTGCTGTTCTTGACCTTTGGGAGGAGAGGAGCACCCAGACAGACCTGACTGGTGATCATTGCCTTTCAAGCCACTGCAACCTATCGAGTGCTGTTGTAACCTGGATAGAGGGGTGGAAGGAGAGCATGGCTGCGGGAGGGGGAGGGGGCAGACCGATGAGGGGCTGACTAGTTAGGTGGATGGTGGGGAATCTTTACAGGCAATGGGTCCTCTTCCAGCCACCTCTTTGGGGCACCTCTTTCTGGCTGCATCTTCAGAGGAGCCAAGCAACAGGTGATGGAAAGAGGAAGACAGGCAGGCCAACCCCTCCCCAGAAAAGGAAAGAATGAGCAAGAGAGAGGGAGAGAGGCAGAGAGAGATAGCTGTGGATGCCACAGAGCCAGATGAAATGCCTTTGCGCCCATTATACGGCCTATGGGCCAGATGTTCCCCACACATAGCTTAGAGAACGAAATATATAATTGTTTAATTGAACTAGAACTTCCTGGGGAGTTTTATACAAGGCAAGTGGAGAATATTACTCTATTTTCTCCTTCCTGTTACTGATTCCATGCTCCAAAGGAAGACCACGAGGAGGAGAAACAGAATACAGAGATTTATGGAAGTCAGTGGGCCCGAGTTGGATACATGGCCTTGGCAGGTGCTGAAAAAATTCCAAACTTATCCTGTCATCTTCACTTGGACAGCCTATACCAAAGATATTTAATTTGTTTGGATCCAACTTTTTCTTTGATTCTGTATTACTGTATTGTAGGGAGTTAAACTGGATGGCCCTTGTGGTCTCTTCTAACTGTATGATTTTATGGATCCAGGTTTCCTAGATCAAGGTTTTTTCATCAGTGGTCTTTGGCTTTTCAGGAAATAAATACAATGTTGAGGTATAGATCCTTCATCATGATTAATTAGACTCAAAATATTTCTTTGTTTAATTTGCCTGATGTGACTATATCTTCTGGCGTTTTTTTTTTCTTGGTCAGGCTGCTGCATTTGCGTTTTGAATGGTCTTCAAGAGTCATCCATCTCCAAATGTCAGCTACAACACTCTGCAATCCCAAGTCAATATATAGCCAAAGGAAGGTAATTTTCAATTTTACTAGTTGTGCGTTGTGCTTTTAAACAATACACGTATGTGTTGTATAAACAGTTCATCACTTTGCTTCCCCCTTCTGTTCTGACACATTTGCCTATGAACCAAAAAGTGACAAATACAACAATATCCTAATTAATTATGGCAACAGAATACCAAAATCACAATTACACATTTTAGATGCAACCAAGATCAAAGAAAATTAGAAATGGAGATGGGGACAACCAAAAATCAATTTAAGGAAATAATTGTTGAGCTAATAAAAAGAATAATAGTTTTTTTTTTGCAGAATTAATTTGACTTCATTTCTTATGTTGCCTTAGGAAGTAAATGGTGTGAATGCTAATCTGTCAGATATTCACAGGAGTTGAATTTTAATTTAGCATAGTAGAATGTCTCTAATCAGGGACTCCAGAGATGTTATCACTTTAAAAGACAGACTGGTTTTATTAAGGAGCATGGAAATAATGAAGTATGAAGCTCCATTGACAGATTCACTCTTGCCAAGTATGGACCCCAAATTATCCATTATTTTGTTTAAAATCCTCTAATTCCAGAACAGTTTTTATTGTGTTAGACATATTCTGACTATTCCCCGTCCCCTCTATTATCTCATTACTGTAGGACATTAATGTCAAAATGACTGAGCCATGAAAGGTTACAGAAATGCCATCTTATTTTTAGAATGTTTTTCCTACTTGGGAGCTTGTTATAGTAATTTTTCTTGTGAACCCAACATTATCCATCTGTTCAATATTTTCTTGGGTCAGGACATCACATTTTCTTGCTTAACACCTCCAAAGATATGAGTGGGATGTGTATTGGTGATCTATAATGGCACTAACAAAAGAGAATTACTATAAAAGAAGCACTCGAATAATCATAATTGCAGTTGGTTATTTTGTGAAGGGCAGAAATGGGCCATGTTAATCCACAGTATATTCTAGATTATAAAGTTTGGAAAACTATAGTTCTGCTTATATAATTGAGTAAGAAGCCACCTTCTGCTCAACGGTGCCTTCTGGCTTCCATTTCCGTGGATGCAGTTGATCTCTGAGAACTAGCATGGCATAGCGGTTTGAGTGTTGGACTAGGCTTTGAGTTCCTCTTCAGCCATAGAAACCCACTGGGTAACCTTGGGCAAGTCATACTCTCTCAACCTCAAAGAAGGACAATGGCAAATCCTTCTTGCTAAGTCTGCTATGATTTGAGAATGCATAACAACAAGTTGATTTGCTCTGGGTTTCTTTAAGGGAATTACCCCAGATGTAGAACATATTGGTGGCTGGTGTTATACATCTTCAAGTCATATCTGACTTATTGTCAACTCTATCCTAAGGCTTTCTTGAGATGATTTCTTCAGAGGAGGTTTTCCATTGCCTTCCTTTGAGGATCAGAGAATGTAACTTGCCTAAGATTATTGAGTGGTTTCCATGGCTGACTCAGTCAGTTGGGGGCTTTTAGAGAAGTTTTGAAGAAGGAATACACCATATTTCATTGAGTAATAGTTGCTACTGTTTAATGGTAACAAATCTCTTCCCCCTTTTGGATCCCAAAATTGTTTTTTCCCCTTTCCTTACGTAATTGTCACAGGTAGTTTTAAACTAAACTAAACCAAACCAGAGCTTTCCTCAGTGACAGTTTAAACAGACACCTAGCTCTCCCTGCTTCCTCCTATTTGTTTTGGATGCAAGACAGTTTAAAAACAACAGCAAAAACAACAACAACAACAGCAACAACAATAACAACAACAACAAGAAACTGGCAAATACAAGACACATTTTTTCATCATGTTATAGTAACACCCCTCTTTCCCCATCAAAACAGGATAAAAACCAAGACTATTATGAAATAAATAAGGTAACTGTATCAGTGTAGAATGTGATTATTTTAAAATCATATAGTTCTATACAATAAATAACTGCACCTTTTACTTATCTTCTTGACTCAAAAAAAATCCTGTTCACATATACACACCTTTTGAATGCTTACACCAGGCTGGTTGCAATATTAGTTTAAGCACATCTATGTCTGGTGACAAAGATATTTTTAATGAAGTTGTTTAGCAGGTACCCAGCTAATGGCAATAAAACCCTAGAAATAGAACTTGTTACAAGGAAGCTGGTGTATTCATGTAAGTGAAACCTTAAAACTCTAGGGCTGTGGAAGAATAGCGCTTGGCATACTCGCTACCAAAAGAATGAATACAACCAAGAGTGGTTACTCAAATTCCTTTGAAGTTCAAGCCAAGAGAGGATTTCTCACCCAACTGTTATGGTAGCCATAAGCTACCACAAATTCTGATGACGTTCTTTTAAAGCTGACACCAGACCTTTCTCTGGCTGTGTTATTGTAGGCTTTCATGGCCAGAATCACAGGATTGCTGTATGTTTTCTGGGCTGTATGGCCATGTTCCAGAAGTATTCTCTCCTGATGTTTCGCCCACAACTATGGCAGGCATCCTCAGAAGTAGTGTGGTAAATATACCTCACTACCACTAAGGATGCCTGCCATAGATGTGGGCAAAATTTATTTATTTATTAATTACAATATTTATATCCCGCCCTTCTCACCCAACAGGGGACTCAGGTCGGCTTACAAAAAACACATATATAAAAATCAGTTAAAAATTATTATTAACTTACATCAGTATTCATAAAACACATTATAAAATACAGATAGGCATGTTCAGTTCAAAAAAACTGGGTCTGTCAGTTGAGTTCCAGTGTACATGATAATAATTAACGCTGCCAATTATTATTCGAAAGCCTGGCCCCACAACCAAGTTTTAATCTTCCTACAGAAGGATAGGAGGGAGGGAGCCTGCCTAACTTCACTGGGGAGGGTGTTCCATAGGTGGGGAGCCACTAGTGAAAAAGCCCTGTCTCTCATCCCCGCCAGCCGCACCTGAGAATACTTCTGGAACATGTCCATACAGTCTGGAAAACAAACAACCCTCTTTCTCTGGCTGTCTGCTTGAGTGATTTTGAGTGATTTATGGCCTTTTAACTTCAAACTTTTCTACTGATCTGAGATCTTCAGATCTTCCTCCAACTTATACTTCTTTCCTCGTCAGCTTCCCTGACACACTCAACTAAACTGAACGGAGGATTTATATGCTTTTCAGAAAATACCAGCCCTGAGTGTGGCAGTTAACAAAAAGCTGTTTTTCAGCTGCTAGACTGACCTTTAAACATTGTAAACCTCTTTAGTCTAAATCCTTTACAGAAAATCTGTTTCTCTTATGATTTATAATTTTACACTGAAAAATTTACATTTTACATTTACTACTGTTATCCATCATATTTCAGAACATTTCACTTATTCACTGATTTTTGTGTAATTTTCAAAGTTTTTATTTAAAATTTCCTTTAAAAATGACAAGAGCTATTTCCCCGAATTTTCTATATAATGACAGGAGATAACAGGGGATCATTCCTCCCCACTTTCAGAAATTTTCATACATCTACTGATTTTAGGGATTTTTTAAAAATATTTTGACAAAAACATTTTTTTCAAAAAAAGCCACAACAGCTGTCTCATTGAATGTCTCTCATATTAACCAATATAAACCAATTATACATTTTCATAGAATCCTAGAGTAAGAAGGGATCCCCAAGAGCCATCTAGTAAAACCTCCTTCTTCCAGGCAGAAGGGCACCACAAAAAGTCTACTGACAGATGTCCATCTAGCCTCTAAACTAAATTTATATAATCTATAGTATGGGGGGCATCCATTTAGGGATTTCTTCCCAGCCCAGCAAAGAGATTTACTTACTAGAAGTATCTGTCAGTCCTCCTCGTTGCAGATCCAACCATTCATTGGAAGCTGCTATTAGGGAGGGACAAATCTCTCTCTCCACTACCCTGATTGGTGCTTTCTGATGCTAATGCATTCTGGGAAATGTAGTTAAGGCAGGGCCTTTTGAATTCTCTAGCATAGGGCTCCTCCCTTCCCAAACTACATATCCCTGACTTCTGTGCTGTTCCCAGAAACACTGCTCCCTCTGTTTCCCTCTCCTAATGGCGAGAGAGAGGCCATTAATTTACAAAGGAAAGGCAAGGCAGATGCTAAGGTAGCCTTTTTGGCTTTACTTTTTGAGCTTTGCTTCCTTGCAATAATTTGAAACTGACTTTGTGTCACGACCCAGGCTGCAGAGCACCAATAACCATACACAGAGGCCAGAATCTATCTAATATCTTTATTAAGGAAATATATAAAGTCAATAAAAATAAGTGTAGAATGTAGTTCAGAAGAAGACCTTTCAGGAAAGGTCAATTATAGTCCAGAAAAACAATGTCCAATATAAAATATTAAGGTCCAAAGTTGTAATCCAATAACCGAAACTCTCACTTTGCCAAGCAAAGTGAGGGGAGATAACAAGGTTCTTAGTCCAAGGAACTTGAGGCAAAGGCTAGGAAGTAAACTTGATTCTTGGAACACAAGGCTTGATACAAGGCAGCAAGGAACGAGGAACAGGGACAAAATCCGTGGTAAAATACTTGACAAGGTCCTGGAAGACAAGGCTGAGTCCTAGGAAGCAAGGCAAGGTCCGTGGAGGTAAACAAGGCTGGAAACGGGAACGAAGGCTTGGAAACAGGAACGAAGGCTTGGAAGCGGAGTAGCGCTGTCCACACACAACCTACTCCAGTTGCTGACGAATTGACTCCGCAAAATTCCTTCAGGGCAAAGAACCTAAATAGGGTCTCGTTTTCCCACCAAAGAACACTTCTCTGGGGAACCAGAACCAAAAGTCAATCTCTGTGTGCAGATGCATGACTCCCTAAAATTTCTCATGAAAGCAGTCTTAATCAGCTGAATGCCTGGCTGCGATTCTCAGGCTTCTGCGATTAGCCTGCTGAACTCCTTTCTGTTGTTGATAATAGTTACGGCGAGAAAATGGGGGAGATTTTGACTCAGGGCTTGTTTGGCAGCTTTCTGGAAGACAAACCTCCTGCAGGTGCAAGGGCTCCAATTCTGGCTGGGAAAATTCCAATTCTGGCTGAAACGGTGGAAAACCCAAGTTTTCCTCTTCATCTGTCACCACAGCGCTAGGAACGGGACTACATGGCCCATGAGTCATCACACTTTGAGAGCCTTCTGAGATTTACAAAACTTAAATGAAAAAGTATGGGGTAACTTTCAATTTTTTAATTTTTGATACAGACCGTGCGTGCATGTCAGATACTTTATTGTAAGCACAAATCATATGAAACTGATCTGACTTGCGATGCTTTCTGATTCTTTTGCGTATGCCTATCTTGTTGCACTAACTCCTAACTATAGACAAAGGATTTTGTTTAAAGAACATACGGCACAAGTGCTGGTTAGTTGATATGTTACATTTATGTCTCTCCATCTTTATAATGGGTTTCAAATTTTTGATTTTCTTTTTAAAATTATGTAACAAAGAGTTAATCCAATGACCACATGAAGCAGGAGGTAAAATACATGAGAATCAACATTCACTTCCTTAGTACAGTTAGCTCTCTGTACAAACAGATTCTGCACCCATGGATTCAACCAACCATGACCTGAAAATGTTTTTTAAAAATCCAAAAAGCAAATCTTAATTTTGCCATTTTATATAGAAGACATTATTTTACTACATCATTGTATATAATGGAACTTCATTATCTACTGATTTTGATATACATAGGGAGGGTGTAGGAGTGGGATATACTGGAACATAACTTCAGTGGATACAAGGGCCCACTGTATGTCCAATGAGTTCTCAATTGAATAGGAAATTCATTGTGAACTATGTTCACATACCTGTTGTAGGATTACTTACTTATTCATGACCCACATGTTCTTTCACAGTGAGGGCATCGGTTTCCAGGTAGAAGGTGGTACCGGTAAGGGTTAGCTTAATGCGTCTTCCTCTTGGCACATTTCTCCCTTTTGCCCTCCATTCATGCCTCTTCAAATTCCACAGCATTGCTGGTCACAGCTGTCCTCTGGCTAGAATGCTCAAGGGCAAGTTCTTCCCAGTTGTTGATATCTATGCCATTGTTTTTAAGGTTACCTTTAAGCCCATCTTTAAATCTCTTTTCCTGTCCCCACCAACATTACGTTTCCTGTTCTTGAGTTGGTAGTAACTGCTTTGGGAGACTGTGATATGGCATTCTGACAACATGGCCAATCCAGTGGAGTTGATGGCATAGGAGCATCGCTTCAATGCTGGTGGTCTTTGCTACTTCCAGCATGCTGACATTTGTCTGCCTGTCTTCCCAAGAGATTTGCAGGACTTTTCAGAGGCAACAGTGATGGAATTGTTCCAGGAGTTGAATGTGACTTCTGTATATAGTCCACATTTCACAGGCATATAACAGGGTTGGGAGGCACCTTGATATCCCTACAGATGTCCCAGTCTTCAAACACTCTCTGCTTCATTCAGGAAAATGCTGCACTCACAGAGCTCAGGCGGTGTTGTATTTCAGTGTCAAAGTTGACTTTTGTGAAGTGGTGGCTGCCAAGGATCCCAGAATGGCTTCTGCCTCTCCAGAGGAACAGTTGACATGATCTTCACTGCACAACAGCTCCAAGAAAAATGCAGGGAACAAAATCAACCTCTGTACATGGCTTTCATTGACCTTTCAAAGGCATTCAACACAGTGAATTGCAGTGCTCTCTGGACTATCCTCCAAAAAATTGGATGCCCTAACAAATTTGTGAACATCCTGCGGTTCCTCCACAGTGACATGTTGGCAACAGTCTTGGATAGCAATGACTCCCAATGTGACCCATTTAAGATGGAATCAGGTGTCAAACAGAGTTGTGTTATTGCCCCAATCTTATTTTCCATCTTCATTGCTATAATACTTCATTTTGTTGATGGGAAGCTTCCCACTGAAGTGGAAATCATCTATCAGACAGATGGCATGCTATTTAACCTCAGCAGACTGAAAGCCAAAGCCAAGGTCACAACAACATCCAATATGCTGATGATAACGTAGTCTGTGCACATTCAGAAGACCTACAAGCCACTCTAAACACCTTTGCAGAAGCATACAAGAAGCTCAGCCTCTCATTGAACATCAAGAAAACCAAAGTGCTCTTCTAGCAGTCATCAGCCAATCCCTCTGCAATGCAAGAGATACCGCTTAATGGCGTAACATTAGAAAATGTTGACCATTTCTACTGACTTATGGTAACTTTAAAGTGAATCTTGTGTGTTTTGGGCAAGTTTTGTTCAGAGGGGTTTTTTCCCTTTTCTTCCTCTGAGGATGAGAGAGTGCAACTTCTCCCACATCACAGCTAGTAAAATATCTCCTATTTCATTCAATAGAATCTTGGTAGATTCTAAAACAAAATCAAGTTCTCCATAGATCTCCTCCTAGAATAGAAGCTATCTACCAACCCCAAACTACAGCTGATAACTTGATACCATGACTAGAGCAGAATTGGAAAAATCGGATAAGTTGGGCTTTATTATATACACAGATTTTTCAAGTTATAGAGTGCATTGCATCAAGGTAAGTGTGTTGTCTTGTTTAAAGTGTTCCCCAAGTTCTCACACTTTCATTTTATATCTTCAAAATATAAAGTTGCAGTCAATTACATCCGTTTAGTATTCTGGCCTGCTGTAAATTGATAAGACACACAAGTCAGTGCTCATCTAGATTTCAGGCCCAGGCTACTGCCAAATTTGATTAAAATCCAGTCATCTTCAAATTATGCATAAATGGTAATCACTTTGAGCAACTTCATATAAGTAGGAACAGGTGGGACATACTCTTCTAAATTTGTGGAACTGTAGAATGTGAAAGTCTTCAACTTCAGAGGAAACAATTGAGAGACATCCTATTTTTAAAAAGTTAGACAAAGGGAATCATCTCCAGTGTCTAATAACATGAATAAGGGAGAGTAGCTGTGTTTTACCTTCAATTCCAGTCTTATAATAAAAATGTGTATATGATATACACATTTTAAAGGGGTTTTTTTGCATATCTGTATTTATTAATTATGGGTTTGAACTATGGTTTGCGTCATCTCTCTTTATCTTCCTGCATTACTCTAACCTGTTGTCATTTTCTCTTTTCCTTACATTAGATCATATGTTTGACTTTGTACAAATGTTAGTAAATAATATAGCTAATTAGATGTGTTTTAGAAGAAGCCTAAGCTTTTCTCTTTCAATGCTAGACCCCTTGTGTGACTGAGTGTGGAGTGGTTGATGTTCAGCTTCTGCCTTGCCAATTTGATCACTCTGCTAGTGAGATCTACGACTATCTGTAATATCTCCCAACACAAATATTTGTTATTGTATTATGTAATTAGGCTTTTCTTTGGTATTAAAAAGCCAGAAAACAAGAAAGCAAAACCATAGATAGCAGAGTAATTACTCTTTCTCATTCTGTTGGAAATAGGATATCGACACTTGATCTTTATATTACTGATTCATAATACATTCTTCACAGTGATCTTGTCTTCCTTTCTTGTAAATTCTAAAAAGCTACTTCACATACTTTAAGCCACATGATTAGGGCCATTTGTTGGGACACAATAAAAAAAATCTGTAGGCATGAGGTGGGGTGCTATCAGTATCTGATGACAACCAAATATATTTCTCCATGCCTTCAAAAACAGCTTGAACTAAGGATAGTGTGCCTCCTCTGAAAGAATGCCTGGAGGAGGTAATGGTCTGGATGAGGAAAAACAAATTGGAACGGAATACAGACAAAACAGTGCTACTTGCCATCAAGGGTCCTAATCTGGGGATGGAGGTGTGTCAACCAGTTCTGGATGGGATTATATTTCCCCTGAAAGACTGTGTTCACAGTTTGGGAATGCTCCTGGATCCATCTCTCCAAATGTCAGCCCAGGTACCGTGTTTCCCCGAAAATAAGACAGTGTCTTATATTAATTTTTGCTCCCAAAGATGTGCTAGGTCTTATTTTCAGGGGATGTCTTATTTTTCCATGAAGAAGAATTTACATTTATTGTTGAACTAAAAAATGAACATTTATTATATACTGTACAGTAGTTGTCATTACAAACCAGTATAACCAGACAAACTGTGAATCCTATCAAGAATTTCTTGTTATTACCATTATTTCCATGTACAACTGGTATGTACATTTACCAATCCTGCATGCTCTGGTGTTGTTTGGCAGGCGCTGGGTATGCTTCCAAACAAAAACTTTGCTAGGTCTTACTTTTGGGGGAGGCCTTATCTTTAGCAATTCAGCAAAACTTCTACTAGGTCTTATTTTTTGGGGATGTCTTATTTTCGGGGAAACAGGGTAGATGTGACGGTCAGGAGTGCTTACTATCAGCTTTGGTTGACATGTCAGCTGTGCCCCTTCCTAGATTTGGAGAACCTAAAGATGGTAGTGTATGTGCTGATAACCTCAAGGTTGGACTTCTGCAATGTGCTTTACATTGGGCTACCTTTGTACTGAGTTCAGAAACTGCAGTTGGTTCAAAATATGGCAGCCAAACTGGTAGTTAGAGGAACATCCACGTATGAGCATATTATACCTATCTTAAAGTCACTCCACTGGCTGCCAATTCATTTCCGGGCAAAGTACAAGCTGTTGGTTTTGACCTTTAAAGCCCTACATGGTTTGAGTCCACGTTACCTTAAGGGTTACCTTCTCCTGTACAATCCGTCCCAAACACTTAGGCCCTCTGGGGGTGGTTACCTCAATCGGCCAGAACTCGACTGGTGATTGTCACCCAGAAGACCCTTTCATTGGCCGCCACAGAACTGTGCAACTACCTGTCAGAAGAGCCCTGACTGCTAAATGGAATTCAAAAACCATTTAAAGATCTCTCTCTTTTGGTACGCCTACCCAGACAGTTTTTAAACATGAATTTTAAATGTGTGTACTTTGTTTAATCTCTGCTTTGAATAATTTAATACGTATTTTAAAGAATATGTTTTAATATGTATCTTTTATAGAAATACATTTAATATGTGTATTTGTTGTATTTTTACAATGTTTATGTGTTTTGATTCTTCTGTAACCCATCTCAAGTCATGAGGAGAGGCGGGTCAAACATTTATTATTATTATTATTATTATTATTATTATTATTATTATTATTATTATTATTAGATACACAACAAGATTAGGACACAGCAGTATGATGGCTGTTGTATTGGATCACACGTCGGACACTTACTAAGTGTCTAGGACTATGTGATATATCAGCGAATAATGTGTGCAGATCTGAGTAGGGTGGCCTTTTGCAACTGGCAGATGGTAATTTTGTCAGTTCTGATTGTTTTCAAATGGTGGCCAAGGTCTTTAGCCACTGCACCCAGTGTGCCAATCACCACTGGAACAACCTTTACTGGCTTGTGTCAGAGTCTTTGCAGTTCGATCTTTAAATCCTTGTATCGCATCAGCTTTTCCAGTTGTTTCTCGTCGATTCTGCTGTCACCTGGGATTGCAACATCGACGAGCCATACTTTGTTTTTTAACACAATAGTGAAGTCAGGAGTATTGTTCTCCAAAATTCTGTCAGTCTGAATTCGGAAGTACCAGAGTAGTTTTACATGTTCATTTTCTGTAACTTTTTTCAGGCTTGTGATCCCACCAGTTCTTTGTCACAGGCATATGGTATTTGTGACACAAGTTCCAATGGATTGTTATTACTAGAAAAGTGGAACCAACTCGCATGATGATATACCCAGTTATTCCCTGAATCCACAAATGGATGTAGAAAAATAAATTCACAGTTCAGAAAAATGAAATGTTGAATGTGAATAAAGTTGGGTGATTCTTCCATTCATAAGCAAGATATGGAGAAAAAATGAACAGGAAGAAAGGACAAATGTATAAGCATATTAAAGGTTTAGCTGAAACCTTTCCCATGTTCTTCCATACACTCTGGTCAGTTTCATCATATGCAATATGCTTCAGATTATTTGTTAGAACATATTTTTCTATCCACTAAAACTGGCCATTTTAAAAATTTCAAATAGAAACAACTCCTAACATCCTCACAGAGTCTTTTTATGGTGCTATTCCATTATCTGGGCAAAGGCCACCAGGGGGTACTAGAGAGAGAAGGATAGTCCATTTTATGAGGTGGGAGGGGGAGGACGGGTTGAAGGAGGAAAACCATTTCCTCTTGGTTTTCTGTTATTTCACCCACCCATGTCCCCATCATGGAAGCAGCTCTTGTTTATGAAATGGGAAGGGCGGAGGGGGAATAAGCAGCAAAAACGGGGAAATGGTTTTCTTCCCCCAACCCCATCCCCATAAAATGGACTATCCTCTCTCTAGCACCCCCTGGTGGCCTCTGCCCAGATAATGGAACGGGGTCCTTATTATATATTACTGCTTTTAAACACTTGCAGCAATTTTTAAAAATTGCCTATCTCCAGTTTTGGAACCTTTTCTGAAAGTCAATTTGTCAGTTTGCAGTTCATTCTGGATCACTTTAAAGGCAATTATCTTGGTCTTGCATGGTGATACATGATAATGTGTGATAATTAATGGGGATGGCTTGAGATGGCTCAGTGAGCTTCTTGTAGCCTACAGTATCTTGAATATACTGGATAATAAAGTAATGTTATAAAGCTACTGTAGATAAGAGGCTTTTGTTCCATGTTCCTTAATGCTGTATTACATTGATACATTTTAAGCCCATTGCACTTAATGAAAGCTATATATCCTATTTTATTAATCAAAAGGCGACAAAGTTTGCTAAGAAACTCCATGCTGAAATTTTAAGGATGAGTTTGAATGCACTAATAAGACATTTTCATGAGAAATTATAAAATCTTCTGGTGGATTTTTCCAGCCTGTGTTTTCTTCTTGTCCCCCCCGCCCGCCTCTTTTGCTTTTATTGGTTTGTTTGCTTTTGTATCTTATCCCTGACTTATGTGCTTTGGAAACTGGGTCATGTTTCTCTTATTTGTAGTAGAACTATATTCTATAAAGCCAGAAATATAAACAAACAAATCTTATCAGCACAAGGCATTTTTGAGAAGGTCTAGAAAAAATGGTTCAGTGGCTTTAATTAGTCTTGTTTTACAGTTAAATCAACTGTGAATGTTACTGGGGTTTAAAAGCAACGACAACAAAAAAGTAAAACATGCACTTTTTACTGATCCATGCCTAATGCTGGACTTCTCTACATGTGAAAAACCTGAAGTAGACTAGAAGTTGATTGTGGATGTCCACACAATGTCCGGGGATTGCCAATCCTTAAAACAGGTAAACTGTGTTAAGAAAAGTTGGGGAATGCTTGAATTTCACTA
This sequence comes from Anolis carolinensis, assembly GCF_035594765.1. Taxonomy (NCBI): domain Eukaryota; kingdom Metazoa; phylum Chordata; class Lepidosauria; order Squamata; family Anolidae; genus Anolis; species Anolis carolinensis. Next base: position 72,015,065 of record NC_085843.1, on the reverse strand, counting down.
AAAGTTGGGCAGAATATGGACAGCTGAATCTTCTGAGGCAAACCAGTTTGTTGTCCACATCCCCTTTTCTCTGTGCTCAGTAGCACAGGGAAAGGGAGATGCATCAGTTCTATAAAGTTGGCCAAATGCAGATGCAGAAAGCCACAGAGCTCTGGATAGCTTCTGGCAATAATGTGATCCCTCCTTCTCTGTAGTTGCATGGACACCTTTGCTGATGCCAGTAAAAGAGACTGCTACAGCCAGGTTTCAGCCCAGTTGGACCATGAAGTCTCTACCCTGCCACTGCTAAACATCAGGGATAGAGCACCTGAAAACCTCCGCTGTCTTTGGGGTCAGTCTGGAACACTTCTGCTCCAGACTGGCCCAGGTATAATTGGCAAAACTTCTCTCATTTTTCCTCTGTTTTGAAAGGACACTGGCCCTTTTAGGCACAGAACTGGTATAGAACACTGGTAATTTTAGGATTTGTAAACTACAATAGAATGCTATTGATCTGGCTAGCCCCAAATTTAAACAGTGGTGATGGTGGTGGTGCACTTTGCATTGCAAAAGTGGATAGATGCTATTACAGTTTTCTATTTATTTGGCCACCTGGAGGCAATACGTGACTTGGCAAATTATATGTCTGATTTCAATACATCTCTCAAGGGAGCATTACATCACTCATGGGCATTGCCTTAACTGTTTAGAATGTGAAATTGCCTTTCAAAAGACAGACAAAAGTACACAGTTAAATATATTCAGATTTTTCTCACTTTTTATAAACATCTTAAATTTGTTGCTAATTTTAGCTAGATTTGGAATATGTTCCCGCAAATTCTTTTCATCTTGCTCAGCATGCAGTACATTGATAATGTATGCAGAATACACTTAAAGAAACTCTGAACTCTCATCTTCAGTGAACTCCATAATGGTCTTCATCCAGCTTAATGAGTCTCATCAGCTCTGCAAGGGATACCCTTTAAACACACATGTACACACACACACACCTTATTTCTACTCCTATTCCAGATATTAGCTCCAATTTTCAGGTGTGCTTCCAATTAAAGATAGTTGTTCTTCCTTTTTCAAGAGTACAAATGAAACTGAATCACTACTTTTTATTGCTTAAAATAATAATTTGAAATAAAACACTAAAAAGAATGCTACTTCAAATTCATTTAAGGGCTCAAAAATTCTTGGGAAAGCAACACTATCTCACGCCACACATGAGCAGATCTAATCTTGTTTGCTTTTGAAAGGCAAGCAGGGCTAATTCTAGTTAGTGCTTCTACAGGAGATCACCAGGCAATCCAGGGATCATCAGATAGCCCAAGAGAATAATCCTATCTTAAACCATGGAGAAATCATATTTGACAACATCTAGCCCAGCCAAAGGTTTACAGAAAGCTCCTATGAAACATGCCATTTATAGTTATTTTTGCTGTATGCCTTCAAGTTATCTCCTATGGATGGTATCATCATCATCATCATCATCATTTCTACTACTACTACTACTACTACTACTACTACTACACTTAGCTCTCTTAACAAGACTCAGAGTGGTTACAAGACTCAATGGAAACCCCAAGGCAAACCTATCATGGGATTTTTTCAAGATTTCTTGAAATTTGCCTCTGAGGCTGAGAGAATGTGGATTGTCCAAAGTCACTGAATGGCTTTCCATGGCTGAATAAGGATTCAAATTCTGATCTCCAGAATTTTATTTCAACACTCAAATCCCCGCAACACACAGGCTCTAACTATAATCAAAACAATTTACACATAATACAATATTTTCCCTGCATCATCTTAAGAATGGATGAAATAGGGGATGGCTTGAACAGGGAAGCAAGACCAATTGAAGAGATTTATTGCTCCTGACAGCTGATTTAAAGTGTCTTCCAGGTACCCTTTAAGGGTCAGGAATGTCACCTAGGCTAAATAAATGGTCAAGAGTGATGTGCAAACCTTTGATTAACAGTAGGTGCACAGGAGGATCTGAAGATCCCTGGAATTCCCTACAGGAAGAATACAGCCTCTCTGAAAAGTAATGGGCTGGGGAGGAGAGAAAACAGCATACTTTAATTGTGGTTGCCTTTTCCAGTCAATATCGTTGACCGATTCAACAACTAAAAAAAATCTCTTTTATACTCTTCATACCCTTAGAAGTTAAAGTCCAATTAAGAGAAAGACAAAAAATCTACGCCCAAGAAGGAAGAGAAGAAAGGAGAGGAGGAAAGGAAATTAACAAATTTTTGATTACATAATTAATGATAATTATCTGAAAGACAACATCTAGTGAACAAGAGTTAGTCTCATTGTTCTTCAATCATTCTAAATGTTTGATATTAATTGCAAGACTCAAGAGTGAAAGAGAGAGAGATTATTAGATACAGTCCATGAGGCTATAGCTTGAAACTGAATGAATTGGTGAACAGAGTTAATAATAGGCTGGACTTACTAGATAACATTTCAAATAAGATCCAATGAATGGACATCAGGCTGGGAAATCTAGTTCATGAAGATGACCAATTGAAGATGATGTAGTGAGATGTGAGAAAGGAATAGAGTGAGGGGGAGACAATGGAAAATGGAATGGATGAGACACAAGATCAAATAGAAATGGATTTATTGAAACAACAGAAGAGTGATCCCCACATAGAAGTCCTGCAAGGAAAAGTACAGATGAAACTGTTGGATGGTCTGGTCTTAAATCAGACTGGGAAGGTAGGCTTGTGCATTTTGGCTGAATCTTGATCTGTTTCTGCTGGCCAGATACTGGTAGACCCCTGTATCCGTTTTCACGTGCCTCCTGAAAATGGGCGGGTAGCTGAATAACCGTTTGCGTACCGCAGCCAAAAAATGGCTAGATCCGGCCCATTGGCAGCAATGGGGGGGCTCCCCTTCCTGTCATTTTAGGCAATTGTATCATTTGTCCTTAGATCCTTCCTTAAGACCAGGATTAAAAGCAACAGAGTTAAGATACCACTCTTTCTGTGATCCTTTCCCCTTTGGTCTGTAGAGGAGACCTGGGTTTAAAGATACCACTTGAATGTATTTTTTTTAACATTCACAGATGCAAAAGGTGCAAGCAGTGCAAAGACCCCTTGCTGAAACTAAACAAATTTATGTTATATGTTGTTATGTTATGTTATATGCATATGTTATAATTCAGCAGGATGCATCTTGTTCCAGCAGTTCTAGTTTCCTCATGAGAGTTCTAATGTATCATCACAAAGTCTGCCCCATTGTTAAAATGTGAGTAACTGCCTTGTGTGTGCCATGCAAGAACTTCCCCTAAATAATTGAGAGTTGCTTTGAGAAAGCACTTGAGCTATATGAAAACTAATATGATTACAAGAAGAGGCGCCATGATGCAATTGTTCATCCATTTATCCTAGAATTGCCTTTATCTTGAAAGTCAGCTCTCTTATAGGAAAATAAATAAATAAACACAGTGAAGACCAATTACTCATAAATAGCCTCTCTCAGGCTGCAAGGCAGGAAACGTTGTGATTTAGAGAGAGATCCAGGTGATTTGACAGACGTTTGTGTTGCTTCACTACCTCTCATCAGTTTTGAGCTGGTGTGCTTGATTTGCCTTCTCCACAACTGACAATAATAGGCCTTGAGAGGATGGGGAGAGCCTGGGAAATTATTTTTCTATTTACAAATAGCTCCAAACTAATAACACATTGGATCATCATTCTGATGAGGAGGAAATAATTTCAAAGGTTCAACAAGTGAACACTTGCAGATTTGGTTCTCCCCATTATTATTGGCTGATCCTGAAATTAGCTGACATTTTGTATAGCAGTTCTATAGCCCCAATCCAAAGAAAGTTAATTGCATTTAAGTTCCATTTGTATCCATGAGACACTAGTTAGTTGACTAGCTTGCCTCATTGGTTTTAATAGATTAGCTTTACTATACTACTGGTTTTAGGTGTCATTTAGAAAGGTCAGAAAATGGCTAATAATTTAATGGATTGTTGTTGCATTATCACTTCTGAGGTGAGAGAAAGAGAAAGTTATAAGATTTGGCTCTCAGAGTCAAAATAAATTGGAAATGCAATTGGAGATGGGGTGTAATGAAACTTGGTAATATTTGCTGCTCTGTTAGAGGCAGCAAAGATGTTTTGGTCTGGCCTTGAATGACACTTGCAGAATATATAGGAATGAAATTTGCTTTACTGGCTTTTTATTGTTCTTTTTTAAAACTAGAAATCAAGGCCAAACCGGAATCAGAGCTGGGAAAAGGCACTCTATGGACTATAGCTCTCAGTCAATAAATTTTATTGATTAGCCCATTGGCCGTATCAAAACATTTAACAAACACATTTAACACACACACACAAAACATACAATCCACATTACAATCAAAGTTAAAATAAGCAAGCTGTTAACAAGATCAAGATCCTGATCCAGATCAAATATCTGCATCACCCCTACAATTTACCCCAATCGACACCAAATATGCAGTTCTCAACTGAGTTGCTTTAGATAGAAAAAGGGCAATTTTGTATGCCTATAGTCTCTGATTTTCCAAGCTAGCAGTACCAGTGGTCACCTGGATGATTTCCAATGCTATGTAATCTGGGGGACCCTAGGACCTGTAGTCCAAAAATTTACGTTTCAAACTTTTGAACAATACTAAACACAAAATTATACAATAAGAGTGGGGAAGTACCATCGGGTTGGAGAAAAAAGGCTTCCCTGCTTTCCCCTCCCTAAAGGAACCTTTACCACGTGGAAATGCTATGGGTGCATATGAAGAGAGCCTTTCAATCAAGTAGGGGCAACATACATGAGTGGACTTAGAATCACAGAATCATAGAATAATAAAGTTGGAAGGAACACATGGGCCATCTAGTCCAGCCCCCGCCATATAGGAAAAGCACAAAGTACCCCTGACTGATGGTTATCGAGCCTCTGTTTAAAAGCTTCCAAGGAAGGAGTCCGCCACCACACAGAGACAGAGAGTTTCACTGCGGAAAAGTTCTTACAGTCAGGAAGTTCTTCCTAATGTTCAGCTGGAATCTCCTGTAATTTGAGTTATTCTATCAAAGGAAAATGTATCATGGATTCAATTTACAAGTTATATACAGTATGCCCTCCTTATATGCAGATTCAATATCCACAGTTTGACTTATCCATGCATCAAAAATATTTCCCCTCAGAAGTATTTGTTGGCCTCTCCAGAACTATGGTATGCTTCTGGTCCACATATAGTGAAACTATAGGGTTCGCTATTATCCATATTGTTTCAAGTATTCATGGTGCGCTTTTGTAAATGTGTCTTGTAACATATCCCCTGTGAATATGGGTTTCATAAATACAACAATTTGGTTAGACCTTAGAGTTTGCATTAACATACTTAGATATTTTCTAACAAATGCTAATATAAAGGACCTTTGCAACTGCATGAAAACAAACACTTAGAATTTTCAGCTTCTACTATAGTTGTTCTGATTTAAGATTCCAGCAATTATGTCTGCAGTTGTCCTCCTCTAAGATACATTGTCACTGTTGCTTGCCTTCAAGTTGTTTATAGCTTATAACAACCCTAAGATGATCTTGGTGCAGGGTTATCTTTTCTCCATTTGCTTGCAGGATGTTTTCCCCAGACTTCTGATGTTGAGAGCATTTGACTTGGCTAAGATTACCCACAGAGCCCCGGTGGCGAAGTGTGTTAAAGCACTGAGCTTGAGACCAAAAGGTCCCAGGTTCAAACCCTGGGAGCGGCATGAGCGGCCACTGTTAGCTCCAGCTTCGGCCAACCTAGCAGTTTGAAAACATGTCAATGTGAGTAGATCAATAAGTACCCGCTCCGGCGGGAAGGTAACGGTGCTCTATGCAGTCATGCCGGCCACATAACCTTGGAGGTGTCTACAGACAACGCCGGCTCTTTGGCTTAGAAATGGAGATGAGCACCAACCCCCAGAGTCAGACATGACTGGACTTAACGTCAGGGGAAAACCTTTACCTTACCTACTACAGTAGAGTCTCACTTATCCAAGCTAAACAGGCCGGCAGAAGCTTGGATAAACGAATATCTTGGATAATAAGGAGGGATTAAGGAAAAGCCTATTAAACATCAAATTAGGTTATGATTTTACAAATTAAGCACCAAAACATCATGTTTTACAACAAATTTGACAGAAAAAGCAGTTCAATACACAGTAATGTTATGTTGTAATTACTGTATTTACGAATTTAGCACCAAAATATCACGATATATTGAAAACATTGACTACAAAAATGGCTTGGATTATCCAGAGGCTTGGATAAGCGAGGCTTGGATAAGTGAGATTCTACTGTACCTAAGATTACCCATGGGATTTCCCTAATCAAATGGATATTCAAACCATGAAACCCTTCCAGAGTCCTAGGACATTTGGACAGAGGAGGGAGACCATCATATAACTGTGGTGTTTATTCCTGTAGTGTTACAAACCACACAGTTCTGTTTGTCATTCCTTATCACATGTTGTTCATTTTTGCCCTTTCTCCCAAAATCCATATTTATCACACAAACAAGTGCAGTTCCCGTCCATTCCATTTTTTTTAAGAAAAAAAAAACCTTGGGGGTTGGGATTGGAGATTTCTGGACTTTCCTCTTCCCCTGAACCTGATGATCTGGAGGAGACCCGAGGCACTTATGTGCACTCTGTGGATACTGGGCTTTCCTCCCAATTTCAGTAATCTCCATTGCAGAAGTCTGAAGCTTTGAAAAGCTAGCAGTAAAGACAGGAAAAACAAAGATATTGTGACACTGGAGCAATTCAACCTGGGCAAATTTGACAGCTGCTATCTACATGTTTTTTGCAGTTTTATCCAGTTATATACTGATTCCTGAGCTCAGAAGACGATATCTGATAGTCTTCTCCCCTTTCCCTTTTTTTGGACTGTTTTAGACGTTTTTCTAATGAAGCATGATGGGTGCTGAAGAAAGTTCCCCTGTGTCATGAGAGGGGCTCCATCAAATATATATCCTCAATAGATTCTAAATGTTTAGAAACCAAGGGGTGGGGGTTGGCGGGGGGAAGAGTTTGGGATAAAATCCCTAGTGCAACACTCAAAATACCACAACATATTGTTTCCAGGATACCACTTAAACTATAAGATACTGAAGTGGGCTAATTCATCTCCCTCTGGCATATTCTCATTTCATTTTCATTGGTTACTAAATGTTCTATGGGTCCTAGAGACAGTTAAGAACACATAGTCCTCATTATATTAGGGGTTGGTAGGGAGATTGTGACTGTCCTCTTGGCATATTTTTTTGAAGAAAGATTTTGTATTTTGCAATTTATCCCAGTTTTGATTCTAGTGCTGTTTTCTCCTTCTGCATTCTTGGCAGAACTATTTTGGTTCCAGTGTTGTTGGCACTCACCTGTATCAGAGTTCCCTCTTAAGGGGAACAATAATGAATAGCTGTTGTGTGGCTCGTGGGTTTTCTGCAATAGAATAGACAATATTATGAGCTATAACCCTATGCAGCTGTTTGCTAGCTGGCATGTAGATCTCAAATGGGATTAGGGATGAAGGTGAAATGCAAGCCTTACCTCTAATCATCCTTACATGACCTGGCTATATTCTGGATCTTCATTACGTACATCTGTATAGGACTCTCTAACTACATTAAGATCAGCATAGTTGAAGAGCTTCCTTTTGCCTCTTGTCATGTTCATCACACAATAGTCTGAGATGTATTTGGGGACAAAGCTGAAATACACGTCCACTCCCACAACTCCTATAGTTGTATATCTGAGCTGGGGGTAGCATTTTTGAGATACCAAGTTCAGAAAAAAAGATATTTCAAAACAACTTGTTTTATTTTCGGATGTTAGAAATTGCTATTTCTATATAGTCAAATTATATAGCATAGTCTCTATATGTATAGGGATATACTCCAAGACACCCTATGGATATATGAAACCATAGATAATAGCAAGCCCTATATTTTGAATATACTTGGGCTGGAAGCATATCATAGAATAGCACTGGAGGGTAGGGATTTCTTGGAGCATGCATAAGTGAAACCATGGATATTAAGTCCATGTATAAGAGGCTCATATTGTATATATACATCTTACTCCACATAACAGACACATAAAAAGATAAGAAACACACATGCCTGAAATAAATTTCAGCTAAAGGTGCAGGTGTTTTTAATCCCTTTATTGATCAACTTAAAAATACCAAAATCTTTATTTTAGTGAAGAGTTTCTATCTTCTTTTTTGATGGCTTCTACTTTTGTTGCTTTAAAATCTACAATCCTGTACAAACTTACCTTGAGGTAAGCGGTATTGAGCTTATCAGGGCTGGTGTCTGAGTACACATCAATAGCATTATACTGCATCTTTTTGCTTTTCTAAGGACACCATATCAATTTAGTAGCTGAAATGAGATGCAAAATACTGTCATTTTTATTATTCATAAACTACATCAATTGCCATTGTAAGTGCATTTCCTGGGACAACATGTGAAGTGTTTTCATGGTAGTGGCTACAAAAGTAATAATAACAGCAAGCAAAAAGACAAATGTTATGGACTTTCAAGGAATCCAGAACAACAAACTATCTTTGGCAGTTCCAATTGCCTGAGAATCACATCCATCTAGTCAGTTTTGATGCTGCTCTAGTGCAAATTATATGCCACTTTTTGAAGACAACATATGGCAACTGGATACACTGCTGTCATAAAAACATGACTTCTGAGAGGAAAATTGATACTCATGTTAGTATTTAGTCAAACTTTACAGCAAAAATTTACCTCTAGATTACATCCTAGGAATATGAGGCAGTTAACATGCTACAAAAACTGACTTCACCTTCAGTTTATAAAGAAATGTTGGAAAAATGAGTGCAAAGAAGTCCACTAACATTTGCAGATTTACATGGTGCATTCTGGCTGCTGATGAATGTGAGAGCAGTGATTTTATGTGACTTTCCCTATTAGCCTGCTGAAAGGATCCAGATTTAGCTCTGGTTTTTTTTTCAAGGAAAAAAAAAGATCTGAAATATAAATGTATATGGCATGGAGCTATTCGGGCATAATTTGTGGACTAAAAATGTTCCAGTTGACAGTCTCTCCCACCATAATAAACAGCTGTTCCAGATAAACAAGATGATGTGCTTCAGTGAATCAAAATTATTTGACTGGTCTTTGTTAAATGTATAAATATTTGGTTCTGTTTAAGTACCAAATACTGTTTAAGGCTTTAATAATAATAATAATAATAATAATAATATTATATTCTTCACTCCTGTTATCCTTGCATGTAGTACATTTCTATTAACTATTACTATTTGCAGATTTAATATTCTATTGATTTCTCCTTCAATCATTCTCCAGTATTCTAATATGCATAATGGGATTAATTGCTCAATTCAGTTTATACAACAAAAGAAGCCCAGTAAATGTAATGGGTAGTTATACTTATGGAATAGTTCAATGGAAGGCATACACTGGTAAGTTGTGTGCTTATCCCCAGGAGTAGGTATCTCCAGATCTTAGCAATCTTCTGGAAAAAAACTTACATGATAGTATTAACTTCACACTAAGTGGGAAACCAGGAGCACCTCAGGTACACAAGCAGACAAGTTAAATCATTCAATTAGTTTTCCAGGACATGTGCTGGACCGTATAAGTGCATATGTCCATACACAACATCAGCACACACAGTTATGTTTTATCAATGTATATATAGCATTTATGAATGACAAAGCAAGAATTATGAATGAAGTAGTACAGGGCTTATGAATGAGTTCAAGGAATGTTTAAAGGCAGGCTCAGGAGCAGGGAAAAGCCCCTTTAATTGGCTCTTTATAAACATGAAAAATGCCAGTCTGTGGTATGGGAAATATGCAAGCATATCCTTTGGAGTCTTTCCCTGAGGAAATCCGCTTATTCACAATGGGATATGTTCAGGTTTCTGGTGTGTGCAGTCACAGAATCATAGAATCATAGAGTTGGAAGAGACCTTGTGGGCCATCCTGTCCAACCCCTTGCCAAGAAGCAGGGAAATTGCATTCAAAGCAATCAGACAGCCTTCCATAGCAGGATCAATTAAAGTAGGGCAAAAGGCAGAGCTGGGGGTACTGCAAATATGTTACAAAATATAAAATAAAAGTCATATTTAATCATATTGAGCTTGTATTGAGCCCATACTTTAGAGAAGGGGTCAGATTTTTTGAAAATATTAGGAAAAGCCAGGGGATGTTGCAGGGCTTATATGAAACTCCAGATCAACCCTGAAGCTTCAGGGCAGTAAGGATAGCAGGAACAAATCTGACTTGGACTGGTCTACTGTCCACCAAGGGCACTGACACCATTTGCTTTACTCTGAATGCATCTGCATAAAAAAGTGGAATTGATCATGCCTGTGTTGCTATGGTTGCTGTTATCAGATGACTGGAGAGCTCTATATGAGCTACTGACCATTGTAGGGGCCCCATGCTGACATCAGCAGAGGTGCTTGTGTGACCACGAGAAAGGAAAGGGAATCAACTTCCTCCTTCTTCCTGGTCATTCAGATGCCTCTGCTGAGGACAGCAAAAGGCATCCTTGATGGCCAGTAGCGCACATGAAACTTTGTGGCTGTCTGGGGGTGGCAAAGATGGTGAAAGTCTAGAGGTCTCAGCCTAGTTGGTTGGTGTAGACTCTGACTTGCCACTGATGCAGGTTTGGGATGGTGCATATGGCCCCAGATTTACTCTAAATTGCATATTGTTAATGGTGAATGGTATTAAAATCCCCAAATATGATAACATTTAAAGTTTACAATAGAAATGTGTCATTTGATCCATGTAGTGTATGTGCCTAGAAAAAGGGACTGGATTTGCTGTCATAAGGAAAAGGAAAGAAGATGCTGAACTGCCACAGTGTCCTACCCTGAGCTGTGATGTAGAACATTGATGATAAAGGCAAAAAGCATTTAAACCCCTGCCCTGCTAAATGCCCCTCTTTTGTCACTGATGCTTTTTTCATTTCTTTGGTGTCCTTTCCTTTTCCTCAAAGTCATATTTTTCTGTACACATCCAATACAACGCTTCACCAAAATAAATCTGTATTTTATTTTTCTGGGTGGAAATAAAATGTAAGAATATATATATATATATATATATATATATATATATATATATATATATATGTGTGTGTGTGTGTGTGTGTGTGTGTGTGTGTGTGTATAATTTTATGCCATCATTTACATTTTGTGGATTTGAAAAAGCAAAGTAGAAAAGAGGTAAATCAGTAAATTACCTCAATTTTACTACATTTGTATAGCAAGGCGACCTATCCTCATCTTGTATTCATCAGTCATTTTCTAAATTTCCATAATCATTTTGTTCCATCTTTTCAGTGTGTTTGTTTGCTACAGTTCTTTCAACATTTTGCAAGCAAAAAGAAAATAAGCTTCTGTTGCTGTGCACGAATCATTTATTCTTTATTTCTTATTACCACTTTAGGCACATTTTAGGCTTTGTTATGTCCCAAAAAGATTGGGGCATTGGGACCAGGATGTCTTAAACTCCCCCCTTCTGTATGTATCCTTTTGAAGTTCGAAATCTTCAATTAAGATCCTCTTATATGACTCGTAACTCACAATAGCCACAATAATAGATATAAGAAAAGGGATATTATCTGTAGCAGCACCCTAGTTATGGATTCACCTTCCAAGAATGAATAAATTTCTGATTGGGTTGTTACAATATGTTCCGTGTGAGACTGTTCTAGAAGTTGATACAAATGCTGTAGGTGCCAAATGACTAAGGAGAAAGTTCAGATGAAGTCCAACTTGAAGATGAAAGTGTAGGAGTCTTTGCCCACCTCCGTTTTAGAAAGTGTTTGAAGCTTAATTTCACTGTCACTATTTCTATTTGTAAATGATGAAGCTGAAAATAGAAGTTTTACTTATTACCAATGTACTGAACCTGTCTTTTCTTACATTTTAGTAAGTGAGGGAAATCTCTTTCCTTCTAGGATTTTTCAGACTGTGGAAGTCATTATAAAATGTAAATGCATACACTGTGAGCTAGATCTGAATTACAAATACACTGCCTGGAGTGTTGTGTGAAAACTATGCACATTTTGTTCATCCTTTGTGAACAACTCCATGTATGGATTGGATTTTTTATTAGATATTTGTAATATTTCTCATGGTTTTGAAAAAAAGCCTCTCTCTCTCTATACACATGATGCTCTAGGGTAAGTGTACTTTTACTTCAGAATTACTGAAGTGTAAATATAAAATTGTACATTTTAGCTAGTGCAGTATTGAAAATCTATATTACCATAGAATGGCAAAGCACTGGATATGCAGTAGCTCTAGCTAAACTCATATTATTAGAATTGTAAAGGCTGCCTTTGACAGATGTTTATTAGCTTCCTGTTAATTAATACTTCAATTAACTACTAGAGCCTCTTGTGGTCTGTTTCCCATGAATTCATATTTTGAATATATGCAGTCTCACAAAAACAATGACCTGTTACTCGACTAGTTTTTGGGATAAAAAATGATGGGAGTCATAAATGTGGTTGCTTATCTCAGGTTTTATTTCATTCACATAATCCATTGGCTATTTTCAACATAAATTGTACTGGTGGCTTTCAAATAACATAGATTTAAAACAAACAAACAAACAAAATAACTCCAGTTTTACAATGTTACATTTCTAGTCAGCAAATAAAATACTAGGGACATATTGGCAGTTGAATATGTATTCCAATGCTAGAATATTATGTAGTGGATGGAGAAAGACAGTGTCTGCCCAGTCAATGAGTGATAAAAAGCTCCTCCTTTTCTTTCTCCTCTTCCCTAGAATTGTAAGTCCAAAAGTCTAATGCCACTTGGGACAGACCCATGGTTGTCATGGAGGCAACAAAGTCCGGAGCCACTATCGACAGGGCAGTCTCTCCATGGATGTTGAAGTCTCCCAGCATGTGTGATGTCTCAGGGACCCTTGCTCTATGACCCCGCAGCCATCATAGATCAAACTGAAGAGGATATGGGTTTTTTCCCATCTCAGCAAGATTCTGTTCCATTCCAGATGTTCCATGTTGACATTTTGGTGCCAAAGCAAAGTACGGACGCCCTTGAAACAGAGCCTGGTTCCCCGGAAAGTGTTGTGTTTGATGGGAAGTCTTTTCTCAAAACACATCGCTCCTATAAGGAGTTTTTGAGACGAAGTGCGAGATTAGCAGAGAGAGAATATTTTAATTAACCCGTTTCCCTTGAGAAGTATTGGGGAGGCAGGCATGTTGACACAGCTACTTTCTCTGGGAACAATAGGGGAGTTAAACATCTGTTGGGGGGAACTCTTGAACTTCCATAAATGTTCTGCACTGAGCCCTCCCTATCGTGGTGTCAACGTGACTAATCCAAGAAGAACATAGTCTCTTGTTCCTGAGCTCCTTTCGGTGCGCTTACTCACGAGTAGACCGGGAGTTGCGTTTTCACTCCTGTTCAAGTTTGGACTGCGTTTTCAGATCCACCACGAATTACCTTGCCTAGCCTCGAATCCTTGTCTGGACTTAACTTCAAGAATCTCCCGGTGAATCCTTGCTCTTTCCCCACTCAAACTTCCAAAGAGTTTGAGTGTGTTTCGGTTATTGGATTGTAGACTTTGGACTCTAATACTGGACATATAACTTCATTTATTTGGACTATTTTTGATCTTTCTTATAAGGACAATTGCTTGACTATATACTCTGCATACTTTTGTTTTATTCTTTTATTGCATTAATAAAGATATGATTGGCCTCCGTGTTGGTTTCCAGTGCTCACACAGCCTAGAGGCGTTACAGCATGGAGGCTCTAATACTAACCCCGAGACCACACTGGCTAGCTCAGGAAGGAAGACTGTTTTTTAAAAACTTTTTTTTATTCTTCATACAGATAACAAAACAATACACTGCATACCTTAGCCATCTAAAAGATAACATAAAAACTATTTACAATCTTTATGGCTGGGATACAGGTTCCAATTGTGATTCTCTTTACTGCATATCTTAATTAATTGCCCCTTTAAACCCCCCATCCCACCCACCCTTACCACCCTCTTCCCACCCCCAACTGGGTTACTTGAATCAATACACTGATTTAATTGTCTGGAAGGCCTGATTTAAGGTTCTGTACCTATCTTTTCCTTCTGTTTTATTGATTAAACAAGACCATTTCCTATGCCAATCTTGTCTTGACTGAATATTCAAATATTTATTTTTCTTTTTATGGATGAAACCATTAATTAAATATTCAGAGAGATAGGACCACCAGGTTTTTAGGTCCCACCTTGTTTTATCTTTCCACCGTCTGGCATTGTAGCATGTATAGCGGCTATCATTAATTTTAATATATCTGACCATTGGTTGTTCCCCTCCTTTACCTCTATGTTAAGGAAGGAAGACTGTTGAGCAGCGGGGTGGATGGTACACCAACAGGATCCCTATTCTTACCTGGTAACCCACCTTTAGGTAAATATACCCAAATGATGTTGTGTGATGGGGAACCTGGTCAGGGGGATGGGATCATGATAGACCATTGCAACTCCACCTCCCCACCCCCAGGTCTCACTTGCTGCTGCACAGAGAACTATGGTGGGCTGAGCTGAGAGAGATGAATCCCCCACTCTCATTTGCGATACAAACCAGGTCAGCATGCTCATCCAGAATCACATCCTGGATGGCAATTGTTTTTCCATTTACTGACCTAGCATTCAACAGCAGCCTTTTCAACCTATGGTTATCCAGGTTATTAGATATAGCAGACAGTTTGGGGGCAATAAGGACTCTATTTTGCTCCCCATTTTGTTCGTATTGTACCTGTCTCCGCTTTCTGCATCTTCTCCTACTTTGTATGACTACAATGGCTGTCCTGTGAGTCTGGGGGCTCCCTCCCAATAAAAACACATCCTTCATGTATGGGGCAGGCCATCAGATAGCAGATAAAAGCTTATATAAAATAAGCCAGGAAGATGTTAAAAGCAAGGTAATAAACTTGAAGGCTGCCAAGCAGAGGATCAGGCCCAGGGCCAGGCCCTCACCCTCTTACCACCCCCCCCCCCAATTGAGGTGATTCCCTTTGGTATCATCCCTTCAATGGCAACCCCACTGCCACAGACATTATCCTTTTATCCCCAGCCTCTGGGGGCAAGCAGGTGTTTCTGCTGAGCCTTGCTTCTGTCAGTCAAGGCCTCAGTTCTACAAAGAGCTAGTCATAAGGAGTTAAGTCAAAGACAGCAGAGCAAACAAACATTGCCTCTTCCCTCCAAGCTCCCTGTTGATGATACCTTGGTTCTTTTGGTTGTGCTATATGATTTAGAACCTCATAATATTGAGGCCCTTGGTGCGGGGGACAGTGGGGGGACCCATAGGGCAGCAGGGCAAATCGTAGGGTAGCAAGGCAAATCTATTGCCCAGTGCTCTTCATTGCCAACACGCCATACTAATTTCCACAGTGATCCTGAATTGTCCCCATGATTCCCTACCTGAACACGGGTAGTCTCTCATGTACAGGTTCCCCCCTGCTACTATGGTTTCTAGATGCAGCTGGCACAGAGCCCCAACAGAAGTAGATGTGCCAGCTGCATCGAGGAAGCGTCGTAGAATGGGGAATGTATCTAATGTGATGGGGTGCATAGAGTCATCATTAGGGGTGTGTCGGAGAGGATGCCCACATTGGGTTTCACCATTAGAGCAGGTTATTAACATGAGTGTCTATAATGACTATCCACTATGGAGGAGCTGGTGGGATTCACTGTTTCTTCTGAACCCTCTTTATCCTTTCCCTTTCTTCCTTTTTGGTGGACACCAATTCCAGTGGCAACCCAGGAGCCTTGTAAGCTGTGAGTAGAAATCATGGTAGGTGCAGGAGATTTGGCTGTGAACAGCTTTGAAAACTTGGTGAGAGAATTGACAGTGGATCCTGGGTGCGACGTGGGCCAAGTGGCAGCAGTGTGGGTGGCTCTGTGGGTTGGTACCATGAATTACTGCACTGGGTGATACCAACCCTCGTGATTCCATTTGGACCATACCAGCTAGCAATGTCCCCCTGACAGCCATGTGCATAGAGCTGATATATGTAAAATGAAAAGTGCTGGAGAGTGCTTTACATGTGTAAAGACATTAAAACAATCTATAACCCTGATCTGATCTTGATAATAGTAGAAGCTCTTATATGCGGGATGGGAAGATGACCATTTTTAGCAGCTATGCATTTCATTTAGATTTCGATTCTTTTAGATACCTCAAGTGAGACAACAATATAGTTTTCACTTTGTAGATGTAGCTCAGTAACCTTGAAAGTGAATTCCTTCCCAGAGAAAACTGAAGATTAGACTTTGAGCTCTTATACCACTTGTTGGATTAGAAATGTCCAAAGTACTGAAGCATTCAATCTGTAGCTACAATTAAAATATGAGGGCTGAGTTGCTCCATTGTGTGTGTATAGGTTAAGTCTACACATACATATTTACAGGGTGGTTTCACTGTACTCCCAGTCTGTTGAATACATATTCTAGAATTGACTGTATATCTGCCAATGTGCTTGCTTACTGTCTCACTGCATAATGGGGATGCATAGTAGCTGTTTTTGCAACCCTTGTGAATGAAGTGGTATATACTGAAAGCACTCATGAACAGTTTAAATATCAGGCAAAGATACATAGTGACTGGAATCCTGTTGGTTAGTTTGAACAGGAGCAATGATTAAATTTGATCAATATGGCAAAATGTATCAATAAGGAAGATAAGCCAGGAGAGGCTGTAGCAGTTTGCTTTTGCCTGAAACTACTGGAAAGGCCAAGACTCTTGTCCCTCTTCCCTGCAGAGTTCATGTGCAAACTACTTCTGTACTTTGCATTTAGTTTGGAGCAATTGAAGTAACCAGAGGACAAAAGGAGAATGTTTGTGAAGGAGGTAGAGCAATATTCTAAAAGCAACTGAAAAAGTGGGACAATAGAGGATTAATAGGAACTGTTTCTACCAAACTGAGACACTTGGAGGGTATGCAAATCCCATAATAGCATATATATTGGTTTGGGGGGGGGGGGAGATGTAAGAATGAAATATTTTGAAATACTGCAGAAAAGGAAGAGAAACAGCTTGAAAATCAGAAGATAGAGAAAATATAATTGGGATTTTTTTAAACTGGAGATACAGCAACAAATACCAATAAAAAGTAGTTCTTATAGCAAACACACATACCTCTTGGAATGACCCCTGTCTAAGATAGCTCTAGCACTTGAAGGAAAGTATTTGAGCGAATGCAGATGTTAATAGCACTAGCTGTAGGTTAAACTAATAATAATATAAAGTGTACCTTGAGGGCAGTGCTCTGACTTCTCTTCATATATATTATAAAATATTATGCATTCTCTTCACTTGATATTTGTTGAAAGTGTTTGAAGTGCATAGTTCCTTTTTCAAACCCATTAGATAGAATGCATTAAATTCTTTCCCCTTCAGATTCACAAAGTTCTGCTAGTGAGCAGAAATAATTTATCACAATTTTCAGTATTTTTAAAAAAGCCTTTGTTCTTCATATTATGAGATAAAAGTAAAACTCAAAACCAATTTCCATGGCATTTTGGGACGTGCTGCCTCCAAATATTGAATGTATATACTGAAAAATGAAAATGACGAGAATTTAGGCAAAATCCCCTTTTCATTCTTTTCACTGTTCCTGATAAATATTTGTGCTAATGGAGGCACACACATAAACATCCTACAGTGTGGTGTTGCTTATGATAATTACAAGTTGAATATTTTGGATTTTGGAATTCCAGATAAGGGATGCTCAAGTTATGCCTTTTCTTGTTTGCTTGCAATATGTTTGTTTGCCTTTATTATGCTTTTAGAGTTGGAATGTGTGGCTTTACATTGCGGAAAACTGCTTTTTTTTTTTTACTTCAACCCCCTCCAACTAGCATTCTGAAGCTCAGAAAAAAGTAACTTTTCAGGGTTGTTTTTTAAAAAATTTTTTAGAGAATTAAGAGGAGTCATGGATTGATAGAAAGAAAGGGCCGTAATCAGAGAAATATGAGCTGTGAGTACATAATGTGCCTTTTCCTTATTGATCTAATCCTTGACCTGGAAGAACAAAGTGAATTAACAAAAAAGGAAAGAGCAAACACAGAACACAAGAAAGGGATTAAAGATAAAGGAGTAAATCAAGTCTTGGTCTGCCTAAAATTTAAGACTTTGTTAAGTAAGGAAGTGAATTAAGAGAAATTCCTGAATCAGTAGCCATGCTGATGGGATATAAAAAGCATGGCCTGAATCACCAGGCCAGGCCTGTTGCGGGGGAGGGCGCCCCCGCCCCCTGTAATGGCGGCCATGGTGGGTTCTTCTTCCCAGAGGCCCTTGGGGCGGCGGGAAACTTTCCCGCCGCTGGGCCTCTGGGCCAACCCAAGGCGGGACCGCCCCTGCCCACCATTGGTCAGACGCTCTCTAAGGGGCGGGCCCCGCCACTGCCCAACCCTGGGAGGAGCCGAAAGCAGCAGTCGGCCATTCGTTTGCTCTTCACGTTATGAGGTGAAGCTTTTTTCCGCAGCTTTCACCACTGCCTTTTTCGGGGCCCTCTGGCTAGGGGAGGTTGTGGCCAACTCCAAGTCGGACAGATCGGGTAGGGTACTCCAGCTCAGGGATGTAGCCATCAGACACAACTCCCTAGTCATTCGGGTGAGGCAGTCCAAGACAGACCAAGGGGGAATAGGTGCGGCTCTCAACATACTAGGCTTGGAACCGGGTCACCTGTGCCTGGTCCAGGCACTCTCCAAGTTCCTAGCTGTTCGGAGCAAGTCCCCGGGTACCTTGTTCATCCACCAGGACCGTAGCCCTTTGACCAGGTACCAATTCATGGCCGTATTCCGCAGTGCCATGCGGGAACTGGGTCTCCTTGCAGCTGAATATGGGGGTCACTCATTCAGAATTGGGGCAGCCACCACAGCGGCGGCAGGTGGGGTGCCGGTGGATGTTATCAAAGCCATGTGGAGGTGGAAATCATTGGCATACGCGACGTACATTAGGCCTAGCCTCATGATAGAGGCTACGAGGTCTGCCGGCTCCTTTCCTTCCCCTCAGGTACGCAAGGAAAGAAGGAAGGCCAGCGGAGGACGAGGACCGGTAACCAACGGTGACCGGCGGAGATGAACAACACGGCAGGATGGTGCCAAGCAGGCTGCTGAGCCGCTGAGGAAGGGATGCATGGGCTATGGTGGCCTGATAACAACGCGGATGGTCGGGACACTGGATTAAAGACTAGCTGCATGGCAGCTCGGCAAACTATGGCAGTGGGCGTAGTACAGTAATTTTGTTGGCTACAGAAGGTAGGGTTGGCGGCAAGGAGAGTGGGGGATCCCACCCTCCTTTTGTGGCGTGTGGCATGGGCCCCGGATCAGCTATGCTTACTCCCCCCCCCCATTGGCAGGAGGAGGGAGTAGCATCGCGGTCACTGGGCGGCGCTTTGGTACCGATTACTGGGTCTGGTTTCGGTCGCGCCTGCGATGTTGTTTCTGGATCGAGCAGCAACGGGCTGACCGATCTGCGATCCGGGACCCATGCATGGCAGCCAACCCTTGTTCCTGTATCCAATAAAATGTTGTGGCCAGTTTATACCCAAACATTTGCAATGTGTTGTGTCCTTTATTGTGCAAAAACATCCGAGCGGAGAATGTCGCCCATACCCAAGCAAAAAGCATGGCCTGACTCACCAGGCCAGGCCTGTTGCGGGGGAGGGCGCCCCCGCCCCCTGTAATGGCGGCCATGGTGGGTTCTTCTTCCCAGAGGCCCTTGGGGCGGCGGGAAACTTTCCCGCCGCTGGGCCTCTAGGCCAACCCAAGGCGGGACCGCCCCTGCCCACCATTGGTCAGGTGCTCTCTAAGGGGCGGGCCCCGCCACTGCCAAACCCTGGGAGGAGCCGAGAGCAGCAGTTGGCCATTCGTTTGCTTGCCATCCCACCCACCCTACATTTAATTGTGTTATTGTTATCGTTATGCTATTTTCGTTTCGTCACAACTCTGTTTTGGCGTGTGGCATGGGCCCCGGATCAGCTATGCTTACTCCCCCCCCTCATTGGCAGGAGGAGGGAGTAGCATCGCGGTCACTGGGCGGCGCTTTGGTACCGATTACCGGGTCTTGTTTCGGTCGCGCCTGCGATGTTGTTTCTGGATCGAGCAGCAACGGGCTGACCGATCTGCGATCCGGGACCCATGCATGGCAGCCAACCCTTGTTCCTGTATCCAATAAAATGTTGTGGCCAGTTTATACCCAAACATTTGCAATGTATTGTGTCCTTTATTGTGCAAAAACATCTGAGCGGAGAATGTCGCCCATACCCAAGCAAAAAGCATGGCCTGACTCACCAGGCCAGGCCTGTTGCGGGGGGGGGGGGGGGCGCCCCCGCCCCCTGTAATGGCGGCCATGGTGGGTTCTTCTTCCCAGAGGCCCTTGGGGCGGCGGGAAACTTTCCCGCCGCTGGGCCTCTAGGCCAACCCAAGGCGGGACCGCCCCTGCCCACCATTGGTCAGGTGCTCTCTAAGGGGCGGGCCCCGCCACTGCCAAACCCTGGGAGGAGCCGTGAGCAGCAGTTGGCCATTCGTTTGCTTGCCATCCCACCCACCCTACATTTAATTGTGTTATTGTTATCGTTATGCTATTTTCGTTTCGTCACAACTCTGTTTTGGCGTGTGGCATGGGCCCCGGATCAGCTATGCTTACTCCCCCCCCTCATTGGCAGGAGGAGGGAGTAGCATCGCGGTCACTGGGCGGCGCTTTGGTACCGATTACCGGGTCTTGTTTCGGTCGCGCCTGCGATGTTGTTTCTGGATCAAGCAGCAACGGGCTGACCGATCTGCGATCCGGGACCCATGCATGGCAGCCAACCCTTGTTCCTGTATCCAATAAAATGTTGTGGCCAGTTTATACCCAAACATTTGCAATGTGTTGTGTCCTTTATTGTGCAAAAACATCCGAGCGGAGAATGTCGCCCATACCCAAGCAAAAGAATTATCTAGCTGTGTCTGTTTGCATGGGAAGAGTGGGGAATCACAAGAGGTCCCCACCTTTATCTTTTTACATGACCAGTTGTATTCAAAATGTGATGAAGCCACATGTACATGACTGATGCAGCTGAGTAATCCCTTACAGGTGGGCTAAAAGAGGAGTTGAGGGGCTAAGTATCCAAAAGATCTTGCATATGGTCAGTTTGCCATTGCTATGCCACTTACCTGTTGTCTCATGTTCTGTGTATATGAACTTACCTTGATAACTCCAGAAATAAAATTGTATCTGTTTGCATAAATAAGCTTGACATACTAATGTTTTGCCTATCTCATAGCAATGGGTTTATGAATTGTATTATTACAATACAATGTAGTATAGTGATTTGAGTGTTGGACTATGACCATGAGCCTCTCCGAGTCCCCTTGCGGAGATGAGGAGGGGTATAAATAAAGTTGTTATCATCATCATCATCATCATCATCATCATCATCATGACTTTGGTGACCAAGGTCCAATTTCCCAAACCCACTGGGTCACATACCCCCAGCACCAGGAAACCTTGTGATTCATTGATTTAGGGTCACCATAATTCTGAAATGATCTAAAGATATAAATAAACAAATGATTAAAATACTGAACTGTGTTATACATTCCTCCCCTTTATTATTATGATTTTGTCACAGCCTTTGAGAAGGTTGTTGGAGGTACTGGATCCTCTCCTACATGAACGTGTATGTGGAGGTCCCACAATATGACAGGTTCTATTGCCAAACTGCTCATGTTGTCAGGAAATTTGTTCTAATGTTCAATCAAAATTTAACTTCCTGTAACTTAAAACTATTAGACAAGGCTACACCCTCTGGGACAGTAGAGAAAACCTTCACCCTCCACTTTATGACAGAACTTTAGATATATAAAGAGTGCAATCATGGGCTGCTTAGCCTTCTCTTCATTCTTAACATGCCAAGTTCCCTCAAGCTTTCCTCATATGTTTTGTTCTCCATATACCATAGCAACTTTCTCTGAATCCATTCCAACTTTTCTATATCCTTCCTAAAACGAGTACCCCAGAACTGAATGCAGAACTCCCATTCACATACTTGCCAATCTGAAACCCTAAGAAGAGAAAAGCTCCCAGGAACAGACCATCCCTCTTCTCAGTCTTGTGATTTCAACTGAAGTTCAAAAGTTTATAAATAGATCTTTCATACGGCCAGTTTGCCATTACACTGCCACACACCTGTTGTCTCATATTCTATGAATGTGGACACATCCAAGAATAAAATTGTACTATTCACAGAAACCCTCATGTAGAAGAGGGTCAATTATGAGAGGTTCCATGATCTTATTCGTTCTGTTGCCAAACTGTTCATTCTGTCAATAAATTTGTTCTAATGTCCAATCAAAGTTAGCTTCCTGTAACTTTGAGTGTTGGACTATGACTGTGATTTTAATGACCAAGGTCTGATTTCCCAAACCTTCCCAGCCCCGGAAAACCCTGTGATTAATTTGATTTAGGGTCACCATAACTCAGAAGTGACCTGAAGATACAACCTAAGAAATTATTATATTGCTGAATTGTATTATACTTTCCTCCCCCTTATTATGATTTTGTCATAACCTATGAATATAATTGTTGGAGACACTGGACCCTTTCCTACATGAGTGCACATTTGGAAATCTACATTCCAAAATAAAAAAATACAATGAATAATACAATAAAGGGACTGCAACCCAGAATAAAGAAGTAATGATGGAGGAATGGTATTAATTGCTCTAAACTATTTCATTCAAATCTACAGTGCTGGATGAATTGTGTTCACACAGGATGGAAAAAGCTGTTTCAGAGAGGGAGAGGGACTACCATATTATGACAAGCAACTCACATCATGGTAAAATGCTCTCTTTTGTGTGTGACCTGTCAGGCTTTGGCTTCCAAAGCCCTGGTCCCAGAAATATTTTAAATAAATGTATTTATTTATTATTTATTTACTGCAATTGTACCCCGCCATTCTCTAAAGGAAGAAATGTGATAATAAACGATCAAATACATTTGAGTCAGCAAAAGATCAGTCCATTTTTCATAAACCGCTAGAGACTATGACCTTAAAATTGTTAGTTGAAATTTGAATAGCCTTATCCAACAGATGGGATTTACATTAGTGTGGAGTCACAATTCAACATCTAATTCAGTTGGTCTACTCTAGTGTGTAGTAACAATAGCATTCAGGCCTAAGATATTATTTTAAACTGCTGCAGAAACTAGGCTGAGTCATCTAGAGTGGAACCGGCATATGGCATTGAGTGGCAACACGGGATCAGCTTCCTGTCAAACCAGGCAATGCAGGGTGTGGCGTGACTGGTTCTCCATGCCCCCCAGACGATGGTTGCTGGATTTGCCATGATGTATGGCAATTTCAGCAGCCCGTGTGACGAAGTGATTCGATTGCTTTGGTATGCTTTTTGGTTATAGGTCATTGTTCCCATAAATATTCTCCCCACTCAATAAAATGCTGCTAAATATGATCGAACACACAAATTACACACTGAGATTTATTATTAGGGGTCTCAGTGAATCCAACAGTCATGTAAGAATCGTACTTTCTTTTAAGGGTTTCTTTAACTGTGGAACTGGTATCTGTGGAAATAGAACTTTGTAACTAATTGGGTAATTCCAGAAGCTCTGTTACATCCGCTGTCACTGATTTGTCCAAAAAACAATCCTGTTCAGCCTCAGTAACACCTTCATCTCAAAGTTCCAGAGTTTTGTGCTTTCTCAGTCTTTTCAACAGTGAACATTGTTCTCTGCTTTCCCTCCCCATTAATAGAAAGAGGAAAGGTGACTTTGGGAGACTTCCAAGATTTACATAATGCGAACAAAAAACTTTGGATTCTTAAGTTTTTGGTGCAGGCCATGCCCTGATGTCAGATATTGCCTTTTAAGTATGAATTTATCAAATTTGATACAACTTACAATGACAAATGAAAAAAATGCATACCCCTAGTACACACATAAATCTGTTTAATCTTCAAGAATCCTTAATTTTTGTAAGGTTAGTGTAAGGTTATAATTAACTCTGCTACTAGTTATAATATTTAACAACCATACAAAGTGTTTATAAAAAGTATTTTATAAGTAACCTTGACCCTGGCCCCACTAATCTAAGTTACAGCACTGAATCTATATTTTGACCGTTTTGGAGAACTGTGTCCCTTAAATATGGAATAAAACAAATAATACATACCTCTTGGATATTGATGCTTCCAGGTTTATTCCAATTGGCTTGGCAGAAGTTTTGATGTTTTTTAAGGACCCTATTTTCCGCTAGTGATCCATTGAAATGTTTCAACGTTATCTTTCCAAACAGATTTTTTTGGGCTGTTGTGTGTTTTTTCTGGGCTGTATGGCCATGTTCCAGATATATTCTCTCCTGATGTTTCACCCACATCTATGGCAGGCATCCTCAGAAGTTATGAGGTATATACTATAGACTTAAAAGATGCCTATTTCCTTATAGCCATAGCTTCACACCACCACAAATACCTATCTCTCAAGATAGGGCACAGGGCTTTTTCTTTCAGAGTTCTTCCCTTTGGGATTTCCACAGTGCCACATGTTTTCACTAAATGCACGGCTGTGGTGGTGGATCACTTGTGACTCCAGGGTGTCACGGTGTTTCCCTACATCAACAATTGGTTATTGGTTGGGGCCTCCCGTTCACAGTGGTTACAGCATATTCAATTCACCTTATCCCTCCTGCAGGATCTAGGACTTGTGGTGAATCTAAAAAAGTCCCACCTCAAGCCCACACAAGACATACGATTCATAGAGGCTCAGATCAACTCTCATGAGGGCAAGGCATACCTCCCCGAAGACCGATTCTACAACCTTCGGTCAGCGGTCCAGAAAGTGATTCAATCACCATCTGTGCAAGCCAGTCACATCCAGTCTACACTCGGTCATATGGCCATATGCCCGCCTGTACTTCCGTCCTCTGCAGGCCTGGTTCCTACAGGAATTCAACCCCCATTGCCACAGCAGAGACAACTATTAGTTGTCCCACCTGCAGTATGTCGATCATTCCATTGGTGGACACTGCGACACAATGTCCGTGTGGGCATGCCATTCTGTCCTCCGGGGCCTTCAGCAGTAATTACCACTGATGCCTCCCTGCAAGGGTGGGGAGCCCACTCTGGCTCCAAGATAGCTCAAGGCATTTTGTCGCCAGCAGAGTTCAAACTCCACATCAATGCCTTGGAACTCATGACAATTCAGGAAGCACATTGTGCATTCAAGCATTCCATCATCGGATGTACTGTTCAGATACGTACAGGCAACATGACAGCAGTCTGGTATCTCAACAAACAGGGCAGCAATTGATATTGGGCCCTGCTCCAGCTTGCACTCGCCATTTGGCATTGGTGCATTCCAAAGGGCATAACAATTGTTGCCATACACATTCCTGGCCAGGACAACAGCAAGGCGGACAAGCTCAGCAGGAATGGACTCGAGACCCATGAGTGATCACTTCATCCTCGCACAGCATCACTGCTGTTTCAGAGGTGGGGCCAGCCAGACATTGACTTGTTCACAACCCCCAAGAACACTAAGTGTGACCTCTACTGCTCCAGAATGCTGCAGGGTGCAAAACAGGACTGTCTAGGGGATGTCTTCCTGTACAACTGGAAAGGCCCTCTGTTATACATCTTCCCACCCATTCCTCTCCTCACCAGAGTAATTGCCAAGATGGACAATGTTGATGACATTGTAATCACACCAAAGTGGCCACAACAGCCTTGGTTCTCACTCCTGAGCTCAATGGCTGCAGGGGAGTCTCTCCCCCTAGGCAACCTGCCCGATATGCTGACCATCCAGGACGGCCGCATACGCCACCCAGACCTTGGCCTCCTTCGCCTCATGGCATGGTGAGTCTGGCCCCTCCACTTTCCAGCTCAGTGACTCGCCTGATAGATGCGGCACACCGTCCATCTACTCAGTGCTCGTATGATACTAAATGGAACCGCTTCACTGCCTTTGCCACTCAACAAGGGGTTGACCCTTTCCAAGCACCTACCTCTGTCCTGCTTGATTTCCTCACTGTACTGGTGGACGACGGCTTAGTCTTCTCATTATTAAAGTGTTATCTTGCCACACTCTCTGCTTGCCATAGTAGGAAAGGCGGTGCCTCGTGGTTCCAGGACTCCATGGTACAACTATTCTTGAGGGGCTACAGGAACCTCTGATCGCCAGTCTCTCCCCCCCCCTCATGGCAGCTCGACTTGGTGCACTAACAAAACCACCATTTGAACCCATGTCTACAGTAGACCTATCTTACCTTTCATGTAAAGTCTCCTTTTTAGTTGCAATCACATCAGCTCATAGGGCAAGTGAGCTATGTGCATTGCGGCGAATGAGCCCTATCTTCGTTTTCATCGAGATAAATTTGTGTTGAGAACAGACGTTGTCTTTCTACCAAAAGTTGCAACTGCTTTTCATTTACAGCAAAAAATAATTTTTCCTGCTTTCTTTCAGGACCTGTCTACCAAGTTGGAACGGGTGTTGCATTTACTTTATGTCCGGAGAACATTATGTTTTTATTTGCACAGGACAAAAGACTTGGAAAGTCCCCAAGACTGTTCCTAAAGTATCGGAATGATGCTAAGGGCTTGCCTGTCTCCCCCAACACCTCTCAGCATGGGTGGTTTCAACAATCAAGTTGGCCTATCAGATGTTGGGCAGATAGCTGCCTCCACACCTTCGAGGCCATTCTAAAAGGGCTGTTGCCATTTCGGCAGCATACCTTCGCGGAGTCCCTTTGCAGGACATTTGCTGGGCAGCAATCATGACGTTTGCCATGATTATAAGATGGATGTCCAATTAAGAAGGCACGTTGCCTTTGGCAGGGCAGTACTCTTCTCAGCACTGGCATGATGCCCATCATCCAAGGTTTGGGGCTTGTTATTCTATCACATGTGCTAATTTCAGCAGAGACCATGAAGGAGAAAGGATGGTTGCTTACCTGTAACCATGTTTCTTTGAGTGGTCATCTGTGAAATTAGCACAGCCCTGCCCATCTTCCCTGCAATATATGCTCAGTCCTCGAGCTGCAACACAGCGGCAGGGAACTAAAGCTACAGGGCCTTCTACAACCTATATAACCTCCTCTGGAGGGTGGGTGGGACCCAGCCACAAGCCTGAAAGCTTTCCAGAGGTTTCCATTGATTGCTGCACAGGTGCATCAGGTATCACATGTACTAATTTCACAGATGACCACTCGAAGAAACATGGTTACAGATAAGCAACCATCCTACTTCATTCTCTTGTATCTTCAGTCTTATGTCTTCTATGTAGTGTTATTTCAATTATTTTAATTTGTATGGGTATAGTATAAATGTCATATAGTCTTGTAGGTATTAAATATTAAATCGCTTATTCTCACTGTGTCTCAGTTTTTCTTTTTGTAGACATGTATTGCACTTTGTTGATTCAGGTGTGATCTTGATATTGAATGTAGTCAAAACAGTGTGGGGCTCTCCTAACCTTTGCTTATTTCTTTTCCAAGTGAAAATTTGTTTAAATAATTATATAGTTCCAAAATACACTTTTTATATTATGAAGTAGATTTTTTTTCTTGATTCGATATAATATAATGTTGATCTCAATATATTATGGTAGTCCAAATCAATTAATCATGTAACAAGAATATTCCTTCAAAGTGTATCTCCTAATGGTTATAATATTGCTTACCAAGAGAGAAAAAGAAACTGAAAGCTAAATGATCCAGTATCTCTTAGGTAGAGTTATATTTTCAAAACCAACTCAAAACATGTAAAGTAGATAAGGAAAGATATTTCTTCTGCTGCTCTGGATCAGTTAAACATATATTCCTGTTGTGGTTATATTGCCAGTAGAGTTATCATTTGAAAGAAAGTTAACCATAATTAAATCTCCTACCTCAAAGGACTTCCTTGAGCTGTTTTTTTGTTGTCTGTTTAATTTCTTTGCTGGAAATTTGACTTTGATTGAAGCTTTGTTCCCAAGGCAATAGCCTTGTTGCAATTTAAAATCATTGTGGCTTATTGGTTTTCCAGTGACTGTATGTGTACCACACAAATTAGTGCATTAAAGTCATTTTTTGGAGGTTCAAGCTAGTGCACTATGACTCTCCTTTACAAGGAGAGTCATAGTTCACCGCTGTTTAGCAGTTGTTGCCTTGCAGCAACCACTGGGTTTTTCTTCCTCTCATCAGAGAGCTGTGAGAACATGATTTCATTCCTTTGCAGTTGAATTGGAAGTCAAATCTTCTAAATATTTCTGATTTGTGGAAAAGTAGAGAAATTCACTGATAAAGGGACTAATTGGAGACAATAAGTCCACCTTCTGTGCCTGTCAGGCAGCAGAAAGTATTATCTGTACTAGGGGTGTGCCATTTGGAAAAAAACTCATACCATTTCCATTGCCAGTTTTCAGTCAGCCCCCATTCCATTTTTGGGAACTTCCTGAAATCGGGAGGGTGGGGGAATACAGTTTTTCATTCCATGAGTCAGAAGTTCTATTTTTGTTCTGGGAAGATCTGGCCCATTAATGGCAATGTGGGAACTTCCAAGGCTGTCCTTTCTGTCATTTTAAGGGAAAATGCCCACACTTGAAGGACATATTTATGACTGCAAGCCCTCCAGGTTTTGGAATGTTTGGGTCATCCACTGATTTTTAGGATTTTTAAAGTTTCTACAAATAAAAAGGGCAGGCTGCTGGACTGTTGCAAAGAGTACACACAAACCAGAAGGTAGAGCTGGGGAGGGAATAGTAGGAAGTTAAAGTGGTGAACTAGAAGAAAGATTTTTTTTTTTTGTAATTTCTTAAAATATTTTTTTGGGGATGAAGTCTGCTGGCGCAGGACAGAGTACAGTAAGGCTAGGGAGGGATTGAAATTTAAATAAAATTATTCACCTGGGAATTCAGGCTGAACCTTCCTTCTCCCTTCCCTTAACCTATCCCACACTCAGTCAGGTTAAAGCAAAAAAAGGTAAAAAATATTTAAAGAATAACCCCAATGTTCTTTCACAGCCCCCAACACACACACACCCTCACCTCCTTAGCGAAATAGTAACAAAAAGGACTGAAAAATATTAAACTAAGAAAATGTAATAAAATTGCCAAAGAAAAATATTGTAATTGAGTCAAAAAAATGATTCTAAGTAACAATGACACTGAGATACAATATGAAGCTAGCTAGTACACAATTTCTCTCTCTCAAATACCAGAATGCCACAGGAAAATGGAGGAGTTCACCCTGGACCAGTTTGGCAAAAAGACACATGATCCATTTTCTCACTCTGATTGGCTCAGGCAGGGCTAAGGGAGAAAAATCCCATGTGCATGGTCAATTTTGGCAGAGTCAATTCAGGCCTCATTGCCCATCCTGTTTCCGAAAGTTCAGTTTCCAGAACTGCAAGTATTCCCAGATCCCGTTTTGAAAATTGTACCGTGCACACCCCTAGTCTGTATGCATTGTGTATTTTTCTGATATTTTGGTTTCCAGGAGCTGATGGCAAACTATAGAGTCTATAGTTTGAGTTTCACATGGAAGGTGCTAAGTATAGTCTCTATTCTACTTCATACTTTTCTACATGATGCTCATGAGCTCAAAAATTACTGTATTGAGATTCCCCCCATTTATTTCTAAAAGATTATAAAAAACATGGATTAGATTCTCAATTGGACTGACATTAAATACTGCAATGTTACTGTGTAAGTCATCACATAAAATATCATTAAGTACTCACAGTGAACCTGTGGCTGACCGAATACCCACTTATTGTAATAACCACCTCTTAATATCTAAACCTATGTTATGTTCTGTGTTATAATTTGCCATTTTATGTGTTGACCTGTTGATTTATTTATCTGTTGTAAAAAAACAACTGTTGTTTACTGAGAATGGGTGGTCTATAAATACAATCCCATTAAATTAATGCAAATCACTACTGTCAGTTCTCATCTAGCATATGAGCAGCCTTGACTATGGCTCATTTATGGCACAGTAAAAGCTGAGTCACAAGAAAAGCATGAGTTTATGGAGCTTTCTCCATAACACTGAAAATGTAGAATTTTTATTGGTCTTTAGGCACAGATTATTAATGCCATAATGGCATTAAGGAGTATTAAATGCAAATTTGCAAAGCTCCAAAGAGCTTTATTAGGGTAAGCAACACTTTTATTGAGTCACTCTTTTAATGAAAATCTGGCTAAGTAAATCTAGATGGAGGCCACCACAGATGTTGTCTTGTGCTTTACCAATGAGAAAACTCTTAATGATAGTGGATTTTGGGTTGGCTTTGATGTGCCCCATCTTCTGCTTTTACTTCCCCCTCATTTATAATATGTACAGTATAAAACAAAGCATTTCATATTTCAATCTCTTCCTGCAGAAATAAATGACATAACTGTGTAATATGCTGGCAGTCAAAATGCACTCAAGTGAGAACTTTCCAAATACTGCAAATGAATGTAATTTGGTTTTAGTCTCCATTTGGATTTGAAACCTTTCAACAAGGGATAAATTGAAAAGGGCTTTTCCAAGTAATGATTAAATTATGAAAGGCTGAATGTTTTAATGGATATTCACATTTCATAGCCTTTCCTTTAAGGAACCAAACCAGAGAAACCTCAAATGTGACATGTTTATGTGTTTTACACAAAATGGCTGGTGTCTGAAAATCCCATGATGTAGATTTAGACTACTGGCTGTTTTAGAAAACAGTTTGGGGAAATACTTATTTCAGTTTTGGACTGGATAAGTGCACAACCATCAAAGCACTAAGACAAAACCAAGCAGGGTTCATAAAACAGTGTATTATTGGTGAAGCTACCTATTTTGCTGTTCATAATCATTCAGATCAACTTTTAGGCCTTAGAGCAAAATTGTGCTTCTGGGACTAAGATGTATTCAATGGCTTATTTGGGCACTCTCACCACCATCACAGTTCACAAAGGCATGAGAATATGAACCGAGAAAAGAGACAGCAGCAGTGTCTTTCAGCAGGGAAATATATTCTGATCTACTGATCACAGATGTTGCTATTTACCACCTTCTTCTTCTTCTTCTTCTTCTTCTTCTTCTTCTTCTTCCCCCCCCCCCTCTCTCTCTCTCTCTTTTCTTATTCATATGCCCACAAGCTGAAAAGAACAGAAAAGAAATGAAAGCATATTGTTAGTTGATTGTAATATATGAACATATCCCTGGTATAATTATACAATTTGAGCAAAATATACTGGATAATTTAATAAATAATCTTTGAGAGTTTTTTGTATTAAAACATCCAGTTTTCACTTCTTTTCATTGTGGAAATTGTGTACATCTGAAAGATTGTACTCTAACAAGGTGATATTGAAAGAAGTGATATACCATCTCACCTAGAACATTGGAATAACATAGGATTCTGTTTCCCAATTTTTATGTTATGCTTTGATACACTGGAAATCTTCAATCAACTGCTATCTCCCAGTTTTCATATGTAGAATGTTGGATGGTATGTCCATGACAAATATTTTCTGACCCAAATGTGGCTATTTTGCTCCTAAACTCTCCAAGATGTATGATTAGTTATTTGAAGGTTATTTCGCCCCTCCGTTAGCTTGTATTAAATCCCCAACAGCCAATTATTTTAGAATTTGAATAATAAGAGTGGATCAAGCTCTGGGGAACAAGTGGACCCTTACTAGCCACTTGCCCACCCTGTATTAGAAAGAAGCATGCATCCTTCAGCACTGCCCTCCTGACTTCCTCCTTTGCTTCTGTGGCCATGGCTTTTGTCTGCTGAAGTTTCTGCAGAATTTGTAATCTATATCTAGCTAGAGTAACTTGGAGTTCCAAAACTACTCTTAACCCAGAAAACGATCAAGATCTTAACCACTCTATTTCTACTGCCAGTAGGCACCTATTTTAACAAAGGCATTTCTATACCATACAAAACAAAATTTATTTAAAATTTGATCCCTGTTTCTCTTTTTGGCTCTTTTATTGTACCCATTTTTATGCATTAGTGCACCATTTCCAAGCAATCCTTTTTACCCATTGAAGCCTTATGAGTTCATAATTTGTTTTCACTTTCACCCATATTGAGCATTGGGTGGATAAACATTTGTTTTCTTTTAATGACCATGCCTTTCATTTAGTGTTGTGCAGCAATCACAAATGAAACTGACCCACACTTTACAATCACACTTGATTCTCTTCCTTTCAGTAGGGTTTCAAATGCAGCAATTCGATCAACATCATAGACTCCAAAAGTGGACCTATTAAATCATGCCCACAAATTCTATTTCAGGTTTATCATTTGACTTTTTCTTTTATGTATTGCCCCTTATTAGGGAACTCCTGCAAAACAAGTCACGCTTGAACCATACCAGTGACATTCTTTACAATATTTTGATTGTCGTATCAATTGGACATAATCTATTACTGAATTGTTGTGTTTCTGATACTTTTCTACTTGACATCTTGTGGTTCTGCATTAACTGCTATGATAGCAGATTCACCTTCTCAGTTCTCATTGGGAAAAAAACAGAATATAGAACACATAAATCAATTAATGCTGTTTTCTAATGCAATAGCTACTGGGCCTTTGGCAGCTTCTGGTGGTGTGGCCTTATGTTTTTTTATGTAGTTCATCTCCATGCTGCATGCTACTTTTCACTTCTGGATATTCTCTGAGCTTGTTTTCATGCTTTACAGATGGAATTATGTCTGTCTATGTGCCATGTTTCAGGAATTAGGAGAGAGTCTCAGTGAATATAAATATTCTTCTTTCTGACTGATGTTTTTTTCAGATGTAGCACTCTAGAAGTTACTCATGTTGATCCTCTTCATACACTTCTGACTGAGGGCATTCAACCTCGTGACATATCCCTTTCTCTACATGTTTGTGAACATATTTTGTTCACTGTGTTGTTGAAGGCTTTCATGGCCAGGATCACAGGGTTGTTGTATGTTTTCTGGGCTGTATGGCCATTTTCCAGAAGTATTCTTTCCTGACGTTTCGCCCACATCTATGGAAGGCATCCTCAGAAGTTGTGAGGTTATGGAACATGGCCATACAGCCCGGAAAACATACAACAACCCTATTTTGTTCACATTACAGGCACTTAAACCAAATAGACCTACAGATAATTTCCAGTTTCAGTCTCTAATTCCACAGTTTCTTGCACTTTCTCTGAGCTGTGTAGTATATACCCTCATTTCATTTCACTCTCCAAAAGGGTCTCACCTTGGTGAAGTCTTATTCTTATTTTCTCTTTAGAAAGTGGTATATACATAGCCTATATTTCCTGTTCTTATATGAAAGAAAAAAAATATTGTTGGTGTCTTCTAATAGGGCTTGCACACAGATTTGTGTTCTAGTTTGCAAAGTTTAATACCTGAAAAACATAAAATAATGTGTTTATAAAGCTTTATATATTGTAAAAGGTGTGTGTGTGTGTTGCCAAAAGCATAGAGACATTCCAATTCTGGGCAAAAACCAATACAACTAAAAACAAGATAAGATAGTATAAATTAAATTGATAAAAAATTAACACAAGACAAGAGGTTTATTAAAGATCACCACCAGATACAATCAGATGACTCATGTAATCTAATGGTAGTCAACTGTACACAGTGTCTAACATTGCCTACAGGAAGGAGGCTAATATTTTTATATAAATAGGAACCATTAAATGTCTCTTATCTTATTGGAAAATTATGTCAGCTGATTAGGACTCCTCTCCTCTCCATCTTTTTTACTCTCATTCTTTTTTCTTAGTTAATCTATATTTAGTTAAAGTTACTTTGAATCCCAAAACTACTCTTAGCCCAGAAAAGGATCAAGATCTTAACCACTCCCCCCTCTTTTTATTTTGTATCATATCCTTCCCTCTCTGCTATTCTGAATACAAAAGGAGACAGGAGTTGATTTTCTGTTTCATCCCCAACCAAAACTGGGAAGAGAGGACCTATTTATTTATTTACTACATTTATAACCTGCTCTTCTCACCCCGAAGGGGACTCAGAGCAGCTTACAAATCAAATGAATGGTATGTACTCTTTTCTTCTAGAAGTCCCACTGCTACCTGAGCTATCCATTGTGGATTCAATTTTTTCCTCTGAAGTGTGGTCACTGAATCTAACTTGTTTTCTAGGTTAGAACTGATTCGAATATAGCCATTTGTCGTTACTATAATCATTATGATCTCTTTCAATTTTTTTAGTTTGAAGGATCTAAGTTGTTGAGAGAATTCTTTAAGTTTGTTAGTGAGGGTATCTAATTCCATTTTAAATTGTTGCCCAGAACTGAGCTTATCTAACATAGACTGGGACTGGATTTTGATCTTGGCAATTTCTTCATTAGAATGTTCAATGATCAACAACATCAAATCCTGTGAGCACTTATTAAGAATAGCCACCCATTTCTGATTGAAAGACTCATCTTGATTACACATACCCGGAGGTTTGAATATCCGTAACCCCCTGGGGATTCTATTGGCTTTAACATATTCAGCCAGTGATGAAGCATATAAATCTAACCTGATTTCTTTACATTTCAGTTTCTCATAATCTCCTAAGGTAACCCCTATATTGGAATTGCGCAAGGTGGACATGCCTGCTTCAAATAAAGATCTATCTTTAATTAATTGTTCTTTATATTCATTGTCAAAACTTATTTTTGTTGCCACTCAGCCATGAACAAAGCTAAGCTTTGGACGAATATTAAGTAAATGGGTTCCTGGTTACACACCAAACTAATATATATCCACAAGTACAACGATATGCACTAGTAAATGGACAATAAGCAGATATAAAATATAAACTTATATTGAATGAAGTACAATCAGTACAGAATTTACTGCAGGAGTAATGATCCTTTCTTCTTATTTCTCTGAATATCTACTCATGCCATGCATCTTTCATTGTGTTCCCAACTCTTTCCCTTACCTCCATACTCTCACACCTTTATAATGCCTCCCATATGTTCTGTGCACTCTAAGGTGGCATCTTCTTCCCCTTCGCTGTTTTTCCTCATCTTTAGACATATCTCACTATTTTGTATCTTTTCCCTCATTATGCCCATCTCTGAGCACGACCACTGCACTTCTCGCCCTCCATTCCCCTCCTTCCCTGGCTTCAATCTCCTTTTCCTCCTTCTTTAGCATCACGAAATTTCCGACTATGAAACACTTAGGCTGGAGACATTGCTTTGTTAGCTTTACTTTGGTTCTTTCTGTCTGTATTCACTTGTCGATAACTCCCTTGGCTTTCTGACCCTGACTTGCTCTTTGGACTCCTCTGACTGGTTCCTTGATTGCTACTACTGAAATTGGCAAGACTGCTCTTTATGTTTGAACTTGATCTGGACTAGCCTCTCTGCCTACTCCTTTCAATACTGGCATCAGTGGCTTGGGAACATGAGTGGGAAAATGTAATTGCACTCATGTTCTGCTTATGATTGCCTAAGCTATGGAGATATCATTAATGTCTAGTAGTAAGCTTATTGTCATATGAAGAGATGGTTAGCAAATCCTGGCAGGCCTTTGAGTATGTTAGCTCAGTTATTGAAATATCTTGACCTGTTGCACTCTCAGAGCCTCTGTCTTCATCTCTCTTATTGTGATCTCCAATACAAATTGAATGTTTACTATTCATAGAATAGTCTGCTGAATAGTGGATTTATGTAACTTACTTCACCTTTGCTATAAAATTTCTAGAACTGTGGCATTAGTGTGTAAAGAAAACAAAAGAAAGAAATTGAAGTTCTTGTTTTGCACCCCATCGTCCCTCTATCCCAAGGTTTAATTACTGAAAACAATAAGTAAACAGAGCAAAGCAGGTTTGGTGAGTCATGGGAACCTGCATTTCAGTAAATAAATTGCAACTTGTTTCAATGCAACAAGCCTTTTGAAATAAGTAATGATAATTAATATGAAATATTCATTTGACTAAAATTCTGAATACTTTGAGAGTGTTACAAATGCCAAATCACCCGACAAAAGCAAAATTGTTATTAATAACAAATTAATCTTTGAGTTTTCTCTTAGGTTTCTATAAGTTCACATTGTTTAACATGTTTACTAATTCATCATGAAGTAAAATGTATTAGTTCTAGAACTGACTGTAAGGTCACATCTGAATAATCAAAGCATACTTCTATCACATTTTAAACTTTATGGGGTAGTTCTGTATCTTAAATAAAAAGCAATATGTGTCATATCCATTCCACATCTATATATATAAAAGAGTGATGGCATCACGGCAATTCACAAAACAACAAAAGTACAGGCCCCCCAACCTCAAAATTTGACAACACAACCCATCATCCACGCCTCAAGGTTGATACAACAAAAAGAAAAGAAAAATAAAGTCCTAATTAGAGGGAGAGCAATAATTTTTTTATCCAATTGCTGCCAGTTTAGAGGGCTAATCTCTGCCCACTTGGTTGCCTAGCAACCAAGGGACAGCCAGGTTTCAGTTAGGGGACAGGCAGATTTAGGCCTCACTTAGACTTCTTCCACAGATTATCTAATTTGCACTGGATTATATGGCAGTGTAGACTCAAGGCCCTTCCACACAGCTATATAACCCATTTATAATCTTATATTATCTGCTTTGCACTGGATTATCTTGACTCCACACTACCATATAATCCACTTCAGTGTGCATTTTATACAGCTGTGAAGAAGGAGCCTCATATAATCCAGTTCTAAGCAGAAAATATAAGATTAGAAATATACAGTAGAGTCTCACTTATCCAACGTAAACAGGCTGGCAGGATAAGTGAATATGTTGGATAATAAGAAAGGATTCAGGAAAAGCCAATTAAACATCAAATTAGGTAATCGTTATACAAATTAAGCACCAAAACATATTATACAACAAATTTGACAGAAAAAGTAGTTCCATGCGCAGTAATGCTATGTAGTATTTACAGTAGAGTCTCACTTATCCAACACTCGCTTATCCAACGTTCTGAATTTTCCAATGCATTTTTGTAGTCAATGCTTTCAATATATCGTGATATTTTGGTGCTAAATTCATAAATACAGTAATTACTATATAGCATTACTGTGTACTGAACTACTTTTTCTGACAAATTCGTTGTCTAACATGATGTTTTGGTGCTTCATTTGTAAAATCATAACTTAATTTGATGTTTAATAGGGTTATCCTTAATTCCTCATTATCCAACATATTCGCTTATCCAACGTTCTGCCGGCCCGTTTATGTTGGATAAGTGAGACTCTACTGTACTGTATTTACAAATTTACCACTAAAATATCACAATGAATTTAAAACACTGACTACAAAAACATTGATTATGAAAAGGCAGACTGCGTTGGATAATCCAGAACAATGTATAAGCGAATGTTGGATAAGTGAGATTCTTCTTTAATATGAAATAATTACTGGGATAGAATAATGCAGAGCAATATAATCTCTAAAACCAGGACAGTAAATAAACAGGGGAATTCCACACAGGAAACAATCAGGGCCAGCTAACACCTCCCAACAAAGTATTCCCATCATCAAAGTCTGGCAAATCCTCTGTTTTCTCAGGGCCACAGACAGTAGAAGCACATAAAATATCGCAAACAACACCACTCTGAAAACAAGGGAATTCCAGACAGGAAACAATCAGGGCCAGCTAACACCTCCCAACAAAGTATTCCCATCATCAAAGTCTGGAAAATCCTCTGTTTTCTCAGGGCCACAGACAGTAGAAGCACATAAAATATCGCAAACAACACCACTCTGAAAACAAGGGAATTCCAGACAGGAAACAATCAGGGCCAGCTAACACCTCCCAACAAAAAATTCACTCAGGGAGGAAACAGCCAGGCTTTAAAGCTGCAAGGCCATTACATCCTAATCATTTTTCCTAATTGCAGCATTCATACTTGCCTCCAACAAACAAACAAAACCAATCAGAAATATTGTATATTCACAACCTTTAGGAAATAATATCCCCTGATGGCGCAGCGTGTTAAAGCGCTGAGCTGCTGAACTTCTGGACCGAAAGGCCACAGGTTTGAATTGGGGGAGCGGAGAGAGCCCCCACTGTTAGCCCCAGCTTCTGCCAACCCAGAAGTTCGAAAACATGCAAATGTGAGTGCATCAATAGGTACTGCTCCGGCGGGAAGGTAACGCCATTCCATGTAGTCATCCCACATGACCTTGGAGGAGTCTACGGACAACGCCGGCTCTTCGGCTTAGAAATGGAGATGAGCACCAACCTCCAGAGTAAGACACGACTGGACTTAATCTCTGGGGAAAACCTTTACCCTTGACCTTAACTACCACCAATTCCTCAATACTTTATTTCCCATACCACCAGACTTTGCCACAGCAGCGCGTGGCCGGGCACAGCTAGTGTGATATAAAAGTGGAAAGCTTTGACACAAAATCATGGACAATAATGCAGTGACAAAGAGAGTC
Source organism: Anolis carolinensis (assembly GCF_035594765.1). Classification (NCBI taxonomy): domain Eukaryota; kingdom Metazoa; phylum Chordata; class Lepidosauria; order Squamata; family Anolidae; genus Anolis; species Anolis carolinensis. The sequence continues at coordinate 71,976,610 of NC_085843.1, read as the reverse complement.
AAGAAGGGATCCAGAAGGAGGGGAGTGGAATGAATTCTTTTCAGATCTGAGTGGCATGTCCAGCTTTAGTAAGATAGAAAACCTGTGCTTTTGTATGTGCTACTGGGCACAAATTCCTTTTAATGCCTCCTATCATGATCAGTGGGCAGGCTGTCTAGCCAAAGGCTAAGATTCCTTTTGGATTTAGAAGTAATAAGCACACGTGTGGTTAAGATTTTATTAAGAAGCAGGCAAAAACATCAAAGACAAAAGCATCAATGAAAGAATTGTGAACATTGTAAATCTCTCTTTCTCAATCAGCTGTTGGAAACCATTTAGTGCAACAATGAAGGCTGTCTATAGCCTTTCAGCAGCACCTTCCTGATATCAACCTGCAATGAGGTTAATCTCTAAGCTGAATTAACAGAGTTTATATAGCTGTTGCAATGAATTAACCATTTTGTTTTACCCAGGTGTATTATAATCCAGGAGTGTAAATGGTAAGTATTTTTGCATCATCCAATTAGTGAAATCAAAAAATGATAGAAAATCAAGTGAGTGGACAGTAGCCAAATTATTAAGTGAGATTGCCTTGGCCAAATGTAGTACAGGCAGTCCCCAAGCTTCTGAAGGTTTGTTTTTTAAGTTTGTTTGAATTTGTTTGTAAGTCAGAACAGGAACATTCTTTAAGTGTATCTTCATCCATATCTATCTATCTATCTATCTATCTATCTATCTATCTATCTATCTATCTATCTATATATAGAGAGAGTATTTTGGATAACATGGGGAAAGGTTAACACTCCTGTGGTGTTTGTTTTGCTGTCTGTGCCTCTGTTCAGAAGATTTCACCTCACTTTCTGTCCCTCTGATAATTGGATTTTGAAAAAAAAATCGCTTTTTGTGGAAACAAGGATTTGATAAAGCTTTAGTAGAGACACCTTTTCCCCATGATAACTCTTTCAGGAGTTAATTTCCCTTCTGAGAACTAGATTTCTCTCACGTCCCGAAGTCTCACCTTTGTTCTTAACTATGAGTCAATTGTAAATTGGATGTTTGTAATTCAGGGACTGCCTGTAATTGGGGCAGAGTTTCTCTCATGCTCCAAAGCCACATGCTAATTAGTTCTGATTGTGAAATATAGCTACCCTGTTTCCCCGAAAATAAGACAGGGTCTTATATTAATTTTTGCTCCCAAAGATGCACTAGGTCTTATTTTCAGGGGATGTCTTATTTTTCCATGAAGAAGAGCTCACATTTATTGTTGAACACAAAATGAACATTTATTATATACTGTAAAGTAGTTGTCATCACAAACCAGCATAACCAAACAAACTATGAATCCTATCAAGAATTTCTTGTTACTACCATTATTTACATGTACAACAATCTATGGTACCTCTTGCAGTTTAGGTTTCACAAGGTTTCCACGCTGATTTCTCTCTATTCTAGTTTCAATGTAGTCATGAATGATGAATAATATAATATACTATAATAATAATATGATGATATAATAATAATATAACGATATACAATATATTAATGAGATAATATAATAATAGGATATAATAATAACAGAATATGATAATAATATGGTAGTAATAGGATAATATAATAATGGGATATAATAACAATAGCATAATAATATAATAATAATAGGATAATATAATAGAATAACAGAATAATAGAATGGATTAGAATGATATAAAATATATTAATAGGATAATATAAAATGGAATATAATAATAACAGAATATGCTAATAATAATAAAATAATAATATGATAATATAATAGAATATTAGTATAAAATGATATAAAATATATTAATAGGATAATATAAAATGGAATATAATAATAACAGAATAATAATATAATAATATGAAAATATAATAGAATAATAATATAATGATATAATAATATTAATAATAATAATAGAAAAATATAATGATATAAAATATATTAATAGGTTAATATAATAATGGGATATAATAATAGTAACAGAATATGATGATAATAATATGGTAATAGAATAATAGTATAAAATAATAAGTTTCATGGCATAGGATAGGAATAAGGATGAGAAGAGAATCCCAATATGTCCTGTACCTTTAAGAAGCTGAAGGAGCAGGACGAGTGGAAAGCCCTCTTCCTTCCCTCCCACCCTCCCTTGCCCTGGCTCCAGGAGCCAATCAGAAGCCTTGGGGGCGAAGGGAGCATGGCCAGGACGGAGCCTTGTCTCGGAAGGAAGAAACGGCAGCGCAGCAGCAGCCACGGAGGCTGGGGGACAGGCAAGGCAAGGCCAGCAAGCCTCCCTCCCTCCCTCCAGTATGAGTGTATGAGTGCTGCTTCTGCCTGCAGCCATGCTTCCCAATGGAACTCTGCTGCAGCCTTAGTTGCTAGGTCTTACTTTCAGGGGAGGCCTTATATTTGGCAATTCCCCCAAACCCCTACTAGGTCTTATTTTTTTGGGAGGTCTTATTTTAGGGGAAACACGGTAGCAAAATACATAAGGGAGTTTTATCCCTTAAGGTCTTTTAGAGGAATTGACAGAACAATTACGACACACCAAACCTATCTCATTGATATACAAAGGTCTTCCACAAGGTTTTCCATACACAGGCATGATGGGGCTCATGATCCAACAACATATTGAGATTGATGTATCTTCTGTGTTGGAGCTAAAATTTTAATAAAAATCTTTGAACTCACAACTTGGATGAAAAAGAGAAAGGAGTCTCCACTCCGAGACATGTGAATATGGCTATGCACATCTGATAACATGTTGGAAGGCGGGCAGAGAAATTGTATTTCTGGACATCTATGGTTGTAGAATTAATACAGTTTGACACCATTTTAACTGTCATGGCTCAATGGTGTACAAGGACTTTTTGGCAGAGAAGGCCAAATACCTTCTCTGCCAAAACAACAGCTCTCACTATTCCATAACAGGGGTCCCCAAACATTTTAAACAGGAGGCCAGTTCACGGTCCCTCAAATCGTTGGAGGGCCGGACTACATATTTTTTAAAAAAACTATGAACAGATTCCTATGCACACTTCACATATCTTATTTTGAAGTAAGAAAACAAAACAAGAACAAATACAGTCTCAATATTAATTCAACATCATCATCATCATCAATGTTTTCTGTGTCAGGAGTGACTTGAGAAACTGCAAGTCACTTCTGGTGTGAGAGAATTGGCCGTCTGCAACGACGTTGCCCAGGGGATGCCCGGATGTTTTGATGTTTTTACCATCCTTGTGGGAGGCTTCTCTCATGTCCCCTCATGGAGCTGGAGCTGATAGAGGGAGCTCATCCTGTCAGGACCCAGGCTACAGAGCACCAATAACCATGCGCAGAGGCCGGATTCTATCTAATATCTTTATTATAGGAATATATAAAGTCAATAAAAACAAGTGAAGAATAAAGTTCAGAAATAGACCTTTCAGGAAAGGTCAAATATAGTCCAGGAAAATAATGTCCAATATGTGTTATTAAGGTCCAAAGTTATAATCCAATAACCGAAACACACACTTTGCCAAGCAAAGTGTGGGGAAATGACAAGGTCCTTTAGTCCATAGAACTTGACAACAAGGCTGGAACAAACTAGATTCTTGGCAAAACAAGGCTTGATACGAGGCAACAAGGAACAAGGACAGGGTCCGGGAAACAAGGCAGGCTTGGAACTTGGTCTTGGAAACAAGGAACTGGAGTTGCGTAGTCCACACACGATCTCACTCCTCAAGCTGACGAGTTGACTCCGCAAGGTTTCCTTCGCGGTAAAACACCTAAATAGGGTCTCGTTTCCCGCCAGAAACCCACTTTCCCTGGAGAACTAGAAGAGAAACCCAACTTTGTCCAGATGCATGACTCCTTAGAATTTCCCAAGGGAAGCAAACCTAATCAGCTAATTGTTTGGCTGCGATTCTGGCGCTCCGGCGATTCGCCTCCCTATTTCATCTATCTCTATTATAATTGTCTCTTCGAGAAAACAGGGGAGAATTCTGCCCAAGGCTTGTTTGGCTGACTTCTTGAGGGCAAACATCCTCCAGGTGCAAGGGCTCCGATTCTGGCTGAATTGGTGGGAAACCCAAGTTTTCCTCTTCGTCTGCCACCAAAGTACTAGCAACGGGACTACAAGGCCCATGAGACATCACACATCCACACTCTCCCCAGGTTGGTTTCGAAGCTAGCAGCCTTTAGGTCAGCAACCCGACCTTCAAGTCACAACAACAACAACAACAACAACAACAACAACAAATCACACAGTCCTAAACACTTGGGAAGTATCCGACTTGAGATTTTGTGATTCGAAATCCAGCATATATATCTCGTTTGCTGTGTTATACTGTGTCTTTGTGTCAATAATAATAATAATAATAACAAAGAAAATTGGAAGAGACCCCTTGTGCTATTTAGTCCAACCCCCTTCTGCCTTTGTGCACCAAAAGCACTAGCAAAGCACACCTTAATAATTAATAATTAATTAAATAATAATTAAAATACCATTATAAACAAGCAAAGCTTTGGAAGACACTGGGTGAGGGAGGAGGTGGGAAAGGCATGCGGCTTTCCTTCCTCCATTGCACTGCACGTGCCTTCCTCAGCGGAGGAGGAGGGAGCTGCCGCTGTGAGGGCTGGATAAATGCTTCGATGGGCTGCATGTGACCTCCGGGCCATAGTTTGGGGACCCCTGTTTCATAACATTGAGCTATAGTTATTAAAGTGATGTCAAGTTACATTGATTCTACAATGCTGATGTACCCCTACTCCCCCTTCTTTGGACACATTACAGCTTGTCAATACCCTACTTAAACTTCAGTGGCCAGACTGGACACAGTATTGTAGGTGTGATCTGACCAAAGTAGAATGAATGGCACTACTACTTTCCTTGTTCTGGATATTATGTTCCTGTTGATATACCCTAGGATTGCATTTTTTGGCTAGCACACTCATGTTTAGTTTTGATCTACTGAGACTCCTGGATCTTTTTCACATGTACTGCTTTCAACCGTAGTGTCATCTATTCTACATTTGCATATTTCTTTTTTTTTTTATCTAGATGTAGTAGTGACCATTATTTCTGTTCATTTTGTTAATTTTGGTCCAGTTTTCCAGTCAAAAAGGATAATTTGAATTTGGAATCTGTTCTTTCGAATATTAACTGCCTCTCTCTTATGCCAACTGATAAGCATGATGTCAATCATACAGGCATTCCCAAGGTTATGAATAAGATAGGTTCTGTAGGTTTGTTCTTAAGTTGAATTTGTATGTAAGTGGGTACAGGTACATTTTAAGTGTAATTTCAGTAACACACACACACACACACACACACACACACACACACACACACACACAAGCTTTGAATAGCATAGGGAAGGGTAAACACCCCTGTGATGTTTATTTTGCTGTCTGTGCCCCTGTTCAGAAGATTTCAGCTATGGAACTCCCTCCCCATTGAGATTAGATCGGCCTCCTCCCTCCTGGCTTTCAGGAAACAACTCAAAACCTGGCTGTGTAAACAGGCATTTGACGAATAACATCAATACACAAGCAGCTAAAGAAAATCATGGGATCGATGCAATGTTTAAATGTTTTAGTGCTTAATGTTTTAATGTTTTATCATCATAATGATGGTTTGTATCATTTTTTAATTATTTAATTTATGGATGTTTTAATATGTTATATCAATGTGAGGCATTGAATCTTTGCTATGTATAATGCTGTACACCACTCTGAGTCTTCCTAGAGATGAGAAAAGCGGTCTACAAATGAATTAAATAAATAAATAAATTCACATCACTTTCTGTCCCAGTGATTATTGGATTGTGAAAAAATGGCTTGTTATGGAAACAAGGATTTGATAAAGCTTCAGTAGAGACACTTTTCCCCCATGATAACTTTTTCAGGAGTGGATTTCCCTTCTGAGCGAGTTGATTTCTCTCACTTCCTGTTATCTCACCCCCATTCTTCACCAAGAGTTGTTTTTAAGTCAGGTGTTTGTAACTTTGGGACTGCCTGCATAAAGATGTTCAAAAGCATTGATCTCAGGACAGAACCTCTGAAGATGCCAGCCACAGATGCAGGTAAAATGTCAGAAGAGAATGCTACTGGAACATGGACATAAAGCCCAAAAAACCTAAAGCAACTCAGGACAGAAACTTGAGATATCCAACTAGTCACATATTTCCAGGATGAAGAGCAACCATTGGTTTGTATTCTTTGGGTTTGGCTAGTTAACCAATTAGGAATCCACTTGAGAGTAGCACAGGTAGCCCACAATTCACCAGCTTGTCTGCTAAAATATCACAAGGGGCTTTGTCAGGTCTTACTGAAATTTAAAGAATATTTCATGATCCAGCAGAACAACAGCTGCAACTTGTACACGTGTTGGATCAATTACCTGAAATGATACTCAGCTGATTTCTCAGTATTATTATCAAGAGAAGAAAACTCTTCAAATGAGAGAGCTGTATCTTTATTTTGTTGCTCTGTTTAATAACCATGACAGCAAAGAGAAATATGTACTTGGAGGTTAAAAAAAGAGTTATTTTGAACAATATCTTTGCTCAAGTGTATGTGTGGCTTGACTGTCTGAAAGTGTGCGTTTCTGAGAGAGATTTGATATCTATGTCCTCTTGTGTAAATTAATGTAGTCATCAGAGGACCTCATCAGATGGGGCTTAATTTGGTGGTATACGTCAGTTCAGCCCTAGTTTACTCACAGAGCCTGCTGGCTTCCATCTCATGACGCAGAGGAACTTCTAGTAGGGCTTCGTGGGTAAGCTAGCAAGGAAGTAGCATATGCCACCATGGCAGCAACATGGGAAACTTGCATCAGAACCAACTGGAGGAAGCTGCATGGTCAATGCTTCCCCCTGTGGGATTGGCTTAATGATAAACCGGGCAATGCAGGGGCATGGGGCAATGGATTCCCCACTATCCCTAACAGTGGTTGCCAGATTTGCCATGATGTGTGGTAATTCAGCCAGCTCATGTGGTTGTTAATTTTTTATTACTGCAGCAAGATTTGATGGGATACTGATGGTAACCACCACAGAACCAGTGTTGATTGCTGTGGTAGTTGTCATCACCATTTTCTATCCCTGCTACTCTCTCAAAGTGGCACAGGTTGATAAAAAAGTTAAGAAACACAACAAAACAAAATAGAGCAACCAGACATTGACTCTTGATTTTGAGAGGTAAAAGGAGTCTTTAGGTGTTGAATAAAGTATAAGGGACTGGCAAACCAATCAAAAGATGGATTTCTGCTTCCAGTGGCTTCCAAGAGAGGACATTTCATGCTTTCTTTGATCTGACATCAAAGAGTAGGCTTGTGAGCTGACAAAACAATCATGGCCATATTTTGGGCTATGAAAAGTATGTTTCTTTGGAGAGAGAAGGCCATCTGATAAAGATATAGGAAATGAATATGCTGAAACGTAGCTAGGGGAATTAAGTTTCCCCTCTTCAGCATGTCAATCCTACTCAATCATAAAGCAATAGAAACTGTTTGAAATTACAGACCAAGTACTTTCCCTTGCAGCACTAAGAGAGTGTGACTTGCTCGATGTCACCCATTAAGTTCTCATGATTGTGGAAGAATTTGAACCCTGGTTTCAGATTCCTAGTCCAACCCTCAAACTACTACACAACGCTGGATCTCATTTTTCAAAATAAGAAAATGGCTACTTTATTTGAATATTGTTTATTGTATTACTTTTTCAAGTAAATTTGGGGTGATGGTAACATGCTTCAAAGAGTCATTTTGAGGAGATTGCCCCTCTAAATTTAGGCCATTTTCTTACTTAGCTTTTCTCTCAAAAAAGAACAAAAATATAGCAAAATGAACAACGCCACGTGTAACTTTACAATATGTATAGCAGTTACTTTCTTAGGGTTTGCATTGAGTTATATATGTTGTTTTATGTAACTAATTTCCCAAACTTTGGAGACAGATAAATTAACATGCTTTCTTGCTCACCTGCTACATGAATTTTAGATGTAAACTAAGGCCCCTTCTACACTGCCATATAATCCATATTATCTGCTTTGAACTGGATTATACGAGTCTACTCTGACATATAATCCAGTTCAAAGCAGATAATCTGGATTTTATATAGCTGTGTAGAAGGGACTTTAGTTTGACAGGAGATATATCTTCTGTCCTCACATATCTACAAGTTGTTCTCTTTTAGATGTTTTTTCTAAAAAAAAAATCACATCACCTCTATAAAAATTGTTCTCACTTTAAAAAGTTTAAAATAATCACACAGGAAACCATGTTTTGCTCTGTAGCAAAGCAGTATTTTCATGTTTAAGTTTGCATAACGAACAAATCAGGCAGAAAAAGAGCAGAATTATTTAAGCTAATTTATCTAACATGCTCAAAAAATAACTCCACTGCAGGACTTCCATCTGTCTACAGTGGTAAACAGCCACCACCTGCTTCCTGTAAATGGCGGTGTAAGATTATTACTCAGTAAATGTCACAATTTCCATTTTAAAAACCCCTTTCAGCTGTCTGCTTTTCCAGAAACAAAATAATAAATCACCTGCCAGCATGGTCAATATAAATACCCTGTTTGTATAATAATAACTGGGGGAAAGAGGGCCAGGAAACATTCATTTCTTGCATTGCTTCATTTTGTGTAGCAGTGAACCTATGTTATCCAGGCAATAGATACCATTTGTACATGCTATCTAAGGGGTTACTCTTTTAAGCCTCGAGTTAGAACCTCATACTCATCAGCTGTTAGTAAGTCTCACCAAATCCAATGTAGTATTTCATTGTGAAGTAGTTCACTAATATAACAATATACTATTATAATTGTTTCCTATTGTTGGTGGGCTTTTACAACAGTTTTAGTATAGGCTGTCATGCGTTCCATGCTTTAATCTAGACCCCTGTGTGAGCTCTCTGTGTACAGAGTTCCTGATAAATGGACCCCTGTTTTTGATATCACATCTTTCTAAATTGCCTATTTCAAGGTAGGGTGAGCTAAATTGTAGAATTAATGTAGTCTGGCTTCTCTTTAATTGTGATGGCTCAGTGTTATGGAATCATGGGAGTTGTAGTTTGATGAGGCACCAGTACTATGTCACAGAGCAGACTAAAGACTGAAGACCTTGTAAAACTACAATTCCCATGATTCCATAGCATTGAGCCAAGGCAGCTAAAGAGATGTCAAATTACATTAATTCTATAGTGCAGGTGCACCTGTAGAATTGGCAGGTACCATTTTGCTATGGGTCCTAGTCTGTCCAGTAGAGCAAAGAGTAGGAAGGAACCACAACCTTATGTCTGCTGTCCTGTGGAATTTCTCAGAGAATTGTCTCCTATCTTGGCCCCCATACTATTCAATATTTACCTGAAACTTCTTTTCCCATTTGTTTGGAAACATATATAAACAGTTCAATATACTACTTATCTCTGTTGATGAAATAAGTAACATTTCCTCCAGGTTGATTAAGGATGAAATAGGATAGTAGCTATTACACCACCCACATTGGAGAATTATAGAAGTTTAACATCACTTTAACTAGCTTCATCTTAGGGACTCCTGAATTTTGTACTTTGTTGTGGCATCAGAACTCTCTGACACAGAAGGGTAAATATTTCACAAAAGGACCCGAGAATGCTTCCTCTCTACCATGTTCCATTCAAATGTGTAAATGTTTTTAAACTCTAAATATCCCCCTCATTTCAACATGGGTTGATATGTGCCCAGGAGATAACTTTTTAAAAACTAGGAAGTAAACTAAGTTGTTCACCTTGGAGACCTGAATATTACAACAGCAACAACCTGTTCTACAACAGGGATACTTAAAGTTCTACCTTAAAAAACAAAGGAGTTTGGCCAGTTTGGTATAGGAATTGGAAGATACTTGGGGGTCTAAAATTGATTTGAAGGACAGCAAAACCACATTTTGCCCACATTGAGCTTTAGGAAGGTAGTCAATTACACTTTAAACAGGGATGTCTTCTGGAACTATTGCTTTGTAGGCCATGAATGAAGCCCTGTTTTACATTCCTCCTATAGAAATGTTGAGTTATATGGGAGCCCATCAGGTACTGGACCATAGGCAGGAGCGGTTCAACTGTGAGGCAAATTAGGCAGTTGCCTGTGGCACCATCCTCTAGTGGGTGCGCACCCCCCCCCCGTCTCCTCCTACCAGGGTTGCTCAGGCCTGGGCCCACCTTCGGCCGTGGGCCCGCCTTTGGCCATGGGCCCGCTTTTGTGCGTGGGCCCGCCTTCGGCCTGTGGCTACCTTCGGAGCCTGGCCCAGGCCTGCCTCTGGGGCCAGGTCTGCTTTAACCCACACCTATGGCAGACATCCTCAGAGGTTGTGAGGTCTGTTGGAAGCTACGTAAGTGGCGTTTATATATCTGTGGAAAGTCCAGGGTGGGAAAAAGAGCTCTTGTCTGTTTGAGGCTAGTGTGAATGTTGCAGTTGGCCAGCTTGATTAGCATTTAATGGCCTTGCAGATTCAAAGCCTGGCTACTTCCTCCCTGGGGGCATCCTTGGTTGGGAGGTGTTAGCTGGCCCTGGTTGTTTCCTGTCTGGATTCCCCCTGTTTTCAGAGTGTTGTTCTTTATTTACTGTCCTGATTTTAGAGTTTTTTTTAATACTGGGGGCCAGATTCCCTTTCGGTGGCCTTTTAATTATCTGCCTTGATATTCTGGGTTATATGGCTGTGTGGAAGCAGAATAATCCACAATATCTGTTTTGAACTGGAGTCCAGTTTATCTGAGTCCACACTGCCCTATATCCCAATTCAATGTTTGGTGCTAAATTCGCAAATATAGTAATTCCTACATAACATTACCATGTATTGAACTGCTTTTTCTGTTGATTTGTTGTAAAACATGATGTTTTGATGCTTAATTTGTAAAAATCATAATGTAATTTGATGTTTAATAGGTTTTTCCTTAATCATTCCTTATTATCCAACATTTTCGCTTATCCAACACTTTTATTTTTCAGTGATTGGTTTTTTTTTTGGGGGGGGGGCAAAATTCTGTTAGCTTACACTTGAAAATTAACTAGGGCCGGCCCTGACCATAGGTTCAGGACTAGGGGCGGTTCCACACAGCCATTTAACTCATTTAAAATGTGATTGTTCTGGGTTCTAGTCCACCCCCACCCCCCTTCTCCTGGCGTGCCAGTAGAGCTTCGGAGAAGGGGGAATGGTGGCCAGATGAGTTATTTTCCTTTTTAAAGTCTTTGAAAAAGGGTTTTGGGAGGAGGTGAGGGCTGCCTCAGATTTCTTGGGCTCCAGGAGCCTAAGAAATCCAAGACAGATGTGTAGATTGGCACCAGAAGTCACGTGGTGTGATCCTCTGTCCCCTCTACACAGCCCCCACACCTGGAAAGACCTGGGTCTTCGGAAAGACCCAGGTCTTTCCAGCAGAAAAATTACCTCAGCACAAAGCAGGATTTTCCTGCTTTGTGCTGAAAGCATCCATTTTTCCCTAAGGCTTCATCTGGACGCTCCAAGGGAAAGTGGGAAGGCATGCACTATAGGTGTTGTCTGGATGCACCCTAGGAGAACTCAATGCAAACATGTGTGATTTTGATGCCCCTACTGGAACAAAACCTTAAAATGTAAGATGTAATGTATTTGAACATATTATTTACCTCACAACCTCTGAGGATGCCTGCCATAGATGTGGGCGAAACATCAGGAGAGAATACTTCTGGAACATGGCCATACAGCCTGGAAAACATACAACCACCCTCTGATTCCAACCATGAAAGCCTTTGACAACATATTATTTAATTCCTGGAAACATTCATTTCAAAACAGTAACTTGCTACTGGGATGTGTTGAATACAGGGTGGTTGAGTAAGTAAGCAATTTTTTGTTGCAAAGATGAGCAGAAGCCAAGGCATCATTGTTTTGTCTGCAGTTGTACCTTGTAATCCAATCCAAATGACAGTCTTATATTCAATTACATTTTGGGGCAAAAGTGAGATTTTTTTGAGTTCAAGTACTGTGAAAATAATTAAAATGGCAGAAGAAACCGCTTAGAGAGGGTTGTAACTGAGTAAACTCAGAATTTTGATGACACCACTGCTTAAGGAGAAGGCAGTGGAAACTTCCTATGAATAAATGTTGTGAAGGGAACTCTAGGATAGGATTTCCATATGTCAAAGTTGACCTGAAGGTACACACAAAGACATCAAAGTTTATTTTTAAAACTAATCCAGGGTCATTGTACTAAATCAAATTGTTAGTCTCAGATGCTCAAATTAGTTGCATTATAGAAATAGGAATTTTTAATTTCCCATTAATTCACTGGGTTTAACCCTGGCCTTCAAAGTCCTCAATAGTTTGGGACTGGAGATATCTTCCAAAATGGTTCTGACCATGTGCTCAGATCTTTGGTCCCACATTGTATACCACAACTGATGGAGACTTTACTGTTGTAGAACAGGCTGTTTATGTTGTAATATTCAGGTCTCCAAGGTGAACCACTTAGTACTATTATTGATGACTTTCTGACACTTTGTAAAAGTGTGCTAGACTTTTTGCTTCTCATTTCAGCATTTTTGTTCCTATTTTTAAATGTTATTTCCCACCTCACCATGCTGAGTCACAAACTATGTTATCCATGTGTCATTGATAGTATGATTTTAAATTGAACTGCTGTTAGCTGCCTTTGAAGGCCTTACTGTTGATAAGAAACAGTTGTTGTTTCAAGCAAGATGCTGGATATAGTTTCTGCAAGGTGGTGCTACTGTGGTAGGAATTGACCTCTTAGGGCAACCAGCTTTCCCTCATAAAAACACATTGAGACAGATAATTTACAGATGGAAAACTAATTCTGGGAAAATATGACTTGCACAAGGGCTTCAGTTGAGAGAGAACTTACACTAAAATATCTCACCTCCAGCTTTCTGCACATTGGGCTAGTCTGGCAGTACATGATTCACAAAGCTCCTGTAATTGTTTTAAAAGTGGATGTGGAAATAGGAGCTTTCTAAATTCTATGCCTTTGCCTCCAGTTATATGCCCCTATTGATTCAGCAATGACTAGACACAGTGTACACATTTACTGTACTTTGAGCTTGGCAATGGTGATAAGCCAATACGTATTTGCACTGTCAATCCTTATGCATCATAACTTTGCATACTGTCAGTTCCAAGCTGAGTCTGACTCGTAAAAACAGTGCCATACTGACAAAGGCATAAAAAACCCATAGATAAATATAGGCCTCAGGATAAAACCAATGTTCTGACAATGGCCAACAGCTGAACACTAAGCAGTAAAGCACTGTCTGACTCAAAATGCCCCATTACCTTTTGGCCTCACACCAAGAATCAGTCCTGTACATCACAGCAAACCCAGGTTATTTTGTCAATTGTGATACATGTAAACTTAGAAAACTACTGGAAAGGGCAACATTTTATTTCTTTGACTGAGCTTAGTGGGGTATTTATTGAAATAAGACTCCACACTGACCAAGTCAGAAACATGAAAGATTTGCGAAAACCTATGGATGGATAGAAATAGTTTTCCTTAAATTTTTGTGTAGCATTGAAAAGAGATTTTTCCTAGGCACAGCTAGCCCATTTTCTGCTAGTCAGAATTCAAAAGATAGGAGAGACAAGAAGTCAGATAGGTTTCTCACCCATGCAGTTATCCAGCTGGCTAAGTACCATGGCTAATTTGACAAAAGACAAAAACACTATCTAGCTCAATGTGTGAAAGAAGAATTAAGACCAATCAGATGGACTAAAATCAGAACAAACAAATATGAAACTCTTCAGACTTGCAAACAATTAGGGAATATTTGGGGGGGGGGGTCCTTTAAAATGTGCTGGTTTGCTAATCTGTGGTCTTGTGATCATCCTTCCACACACCTGCAACCCTTTCTTTCTGCACTATCTTGGCATGCTTTGTGGTTCATTTAGTGAGCCATTGACTGTAATGTGCACCTCAATTTATGAGGTGTGCATTACAAAAATGAAAAGATTGACTAAAGAAGGAAGGAGAGGCAGCACCCATCCACCAGGTGGCGACTGGCAACCTCATCAACCTTGGTTTGATGGAAGATTATGCCACTTCTCCTTGGCCTCTCAGCTGAGAGGCAATGGAGAATGGGCTTGGGGGGGTGAAGGGGTGCCATTTCTCCACCTCTCAGTTGAGTGGCAAAGGTGAAAGGGCTTGGGGAGTGAAGGGTGCTGTTTCTCTGTTTCTCAGCTGAGAGGTGAAGGAGAAAAAGTTTGGGAAGGGAAGATGTGTCGTTTCTCCATCTCTCAACTGAGAGGCAAAGAAGAAAATGCTTGATGAGGGAAGAGGCACAATTTCTCCTTCGTTTTATAGCTGAGAGGTGAAGGAGAAAGGGCTTGGGAAAGGATGCTGTTGTTCCATCACATCAGTTAATGAGTTTGCTATACTCAGCCTGACAGAGGGGCACAGGCACCTTTTGGTGCAAGATTGTCATGCGTCATTCCCATTGTAATGTAATGTGCATCTCCATTTTGACTAAACAATTAATCCAAAAAAAGATGTGCATTACATTTGTGAAAATACATTATTTTGAGTTTAGCCTGATTGCATAATTTGAGCATTTAAAAGATAACAAAAGATATATATTGAAAAAGATATATATTGATTCCCAAAGCAACCACTTTGGGAATAGCAAGGGGAGAAAAGGAAATCCCTTCCACTGATCTCCCCTGGGTGCCAGCATGCTTGCACAGAAACACAAAAGGCTCTGCTCTAAGATAGATAGGGGATGCAATAGTATGGGGAGCTATTAACACTTTTTACTGATCAACTGGAAGAGATGGGAGAATTACAAAGGGAAGTCATTGTGTGATAGCTATTGTCACCAAAGGTGACAGTCCAGCTGCAATACTGATTTGACTTCCTCCTGTAATAAAAGCCTACATTGTCTCACAAATGAACCACAAATGCATCTTGTATAAAATATGAACATTCTTTCCAATGTTTTGCAGCAGAAGGCTGCAACCTAAATAGGTAAAAGATCTGCCTTCTAGGACAGCCTGTCTACCATCACAAATCTTATCTCTGAGAAACACCTCACAGATTTCTAATAAATCACAGAGTTTCTGAAACTGGAGCATCATTTGAAAGCAACAAGCTTAGCCTAGTGCATTTACATAATGAATATATTTGGTGAGAGGAAGCACATAAACAAATACAGCTTCTTTCTCCATGCGATTGATGTAGCAGTCAAAAATTTATCTGAGATCAAATCAAGTTGGGAAAAGGTCCTGTTAAAACACTGTCAAAGCAATGCCTAATGATCTCCTTTTGATTTATGAATATGTGTCGCTCAAGCTTGGCTCAGACTGAAGGGCTGCTTCAGACAAAACTGCTACTGAATATTTTCCGTTGATTGCAATTAATGAGTTTCAAACACTTACCTATTCAAAGCTGGGGTTCCTTAAAGCTAAATTCTTTTGGAGATAATTTGTGATCATTAACTGAAAACTCTAGAATTTGATAGTAGGTGTAATTTAAGATAACTTGTTAGAATAACTGAAAGGCTTGCAATTTTTTTCTGTTAAGATTGTTTTGGATTTCTTCATGCCGATCCTTCCAGAAAGCTAACCAGACAATGAACTCTAAGAGACTAATACAATACTGTATTCATTTTAGCAATGAATGACAGGCACATCCATATCTTTCCAAAATATTCTCTAGGGTCTTTTTCAGAAAGAAATAAAATTGTTCGCATAACTAATGGAACCCACTGAGAGTACATAATATCATGCTGCAATTGGGAAATTATCTTAATACTTTATAGTAGGACAAAATTCAGCTGAAGATTTCTTTAAAGTTTTCCTCAAGCAAAAAAACCAAAAAAAAAATGTTTTGCCACAAAATTGCCTTGAAACTGAATTTTATCAGTCTCATTTCAAAATGATATTTAACCACTTTAAGAGGAGAAAAGCCTCCTAAACATTGCTTTGCATGCTTTAAACCCTTTCTAGCCTCTGTTAAGTCATGGGGAAAATCTTTTTATTTGTAGTTCAAAATAATAAAAGTGAGATGTAGTGGTGATATAATTACATAATAGAAGAAAATTACACAATCTATTTCTAATAGTGGCTTTATCCATTATGTTTGATTGTTTTAATTTCATAAAGATATTTGAAGAACAAACCAGATTAACAAAATTATACAATATAATTAGGAATTCAGCACATGAGGCTGTGTTGCAATTTGATTCACTATGGACCTCATCACATTTACCTTTCTCTCCATCCTAGGATGCTTCCAGGATGCTGGGAGGATAGAGCCTGCTAGAGCCTATTTTTTATTTTATTTATTACAATATTTATATCCCGCCCTTCTCACCCAACAGGGGACTCAGGGCAGCTTACAATAAAACGCATATATAAAAATTATACAGTGCAATATAAATCAGTTAAAAATTATTATTAACTTACATCAGCCTATCACATGACGCAGTGCTACTTCCAGTGGGGCTCTGTTCTGGCTCTATCCTAGGATGGAGCCCTGAGAACATGGGAGGCTTCCTGTGCTCTCATTTATTAGAATGGGGCAAGTGTGGGGAAAAACTGGGCGATTATGCTTTCTCTCATCTGATGGGGAAAGTGGCCATTGTGGTGATGTGGGTCATGAGGTGACCATCTCCACTGGATTCATTATGCTGCCTAGAAATCCCCCTGCTGTTGCCCACTTTTTGAACCTCATTGTGGCGAGGTTCTATGTCTCTAAAGTTCCAGTTCTAAAAAAAACTACATTTATTAAAGCCTGGAAGTATATCATTAACCACAGTTAATGTTCAGTTTTTTCTCTATTGAGGTCATGTTAGCTACTTGGTTAAAAAGCAAGACCTTTCAGATATCATGCAGGCTGATATGCTTGATAGCACAATAACACTGTTAAATGTTGAAGAGGATCTGCACAAAACAAAGGTTTACATTTTTGCTTAGCTAAGGAAACAGCTAGGTGACCCTCTATCTGCCTCTTAATATAACAGGAAAGCAAAGTAGTATCAAACCTCCTCTGAATAAATCTTGTCAATGAAATGTATGATTGGGTCACCATAAATCAGAGTCAATTTGAAGGCACGTAACAACTAACAAAAATATGCCCTGAGAAATAAGGCCTATGCTTGGAATATTAGAAAGGTATTCTAAAACATTACTTTCTGTTTGACAGTGTCGATCATTGTGCACAGAAATACTGTGTATTCTAATGCTGTTTCTGGCAGCAGGTCTCCCTAGGTTCTGAGGCAGAGGTCTTTCCCAAAATTTCATACCTGATGTTTTCAAATGGAGATGTTAGGGAGAGATTGTAGTACTTCCTACATTCAGTTGAAGTGTTCTACTGTTATGAGCTTGTTTTTTCAATTTTCCATGGAAGGCACATCTTCTGCTTCCCACCTCTATGCCATATGTAGGGAACCATTGGTGGTTGCTTCACACAGTTGACATACATGTGAAATTGGCTACAGTTCACAAAAGCTTACGTTAATTAATAATTATCCAGACTGGAAGCTGTTGTTTGTTTGTTTTTTTGGCTTGCAGCAACAAAACAATGAAGAGCCTTGAAGCCCTTTAAATCATAGAATCATAGAATAGAATCACAAAGTTGGAAGGGGCCACAAGGGTCATCCGGTCCAAACCCCTTCCATGAAGGAATGCATAAGCAAAGTACTACTCACAAAGAGCTGTCCACCTTCTGTTTAAAATCCTCTAAAGATGGGGACTCCACCATACTTCAGGGCAGCATATTGAGTAAGTATTACAGTCATAAAGGTTTTTCCCTGATGTTTAAGTAGAATTCTCTTTTCCTGTCATTTGAATCCAGATTAACAAATTTTGTCATCACATAGAGGGTTAATCCATTCATGTATTGTATACATTTTGTTTCAGTAATGATGTTATGATGCCTGCACAACCTCCTGCCTTCCAGATGTTTTAGCCTTCAGCTCACAGAATTCCTGACCATTCCTTGCTTGGGCTTCTGGGAGTTGGAATCCCCAACACCTGGAGGACCACAGGTTGTGCAAGCCTGATTTAAGTAGTGTAATAAATAAGTATAACATAATGATAATCTTCCACAAAAGGTTATGTCAAGCAAAATGTTTTTAAGGTGCCGATACACATGTTCTTGTTTTTGCTGCAATATCTGAATATAATTCTCCCCAGGATAGTTATACATTTGGAAAAAGGTCATATAGCATCATCTTCATTTTTATCATAATATTTGTATAATGGCACACACTCCCACTTGCAATGTGCTCTAGTTGCCTGTTGTTTGGGGCATATGCATAGTAGCACACAAGTGTCTTCAGTTCAGAATCATTAGATTGATATTTGTTTTTAAAAAAAATAAAAGTAAATCCATAGCTACCACCAAATATTGTGTGTTGATTACTTTCCTAAAGATGAGCTGAGCATGCTATGAGTGTGCTGTACAATACTTACGTGACTAACAAGCACTTGGGCAATTATAGGATTCTAGAAAATATCACAAGTGTTTGAGGAATTCTATTGGTTCTCCAAATGACATGGACATCTTAACTATATGTTGTTGCCATTCTTGTTACTGTTATTGTGTGCTTCCAGGTCATGACAATCATAAGGTGAACCTATCATGGGTTTTTCTGAGGCTAAAGTATGTGACTTGCCCAACCTCACTGAGTGGAGTTCCATGGTTGAGTAGAGATCTGAATGCTATGCCACACTGGCTCTAGAATCAAAATTATAATATGAAGTCCACTTACCTAAATAGGTGACTTGGTGCAGATGCATAAAGAAATTAGCCCCAGAAACATACTTTGAAAAACATTATGCTATCTCTATCTTGAAAGATAAGATTTAAGTTTCCTTCATGCCTTCAGGCTTAGTATTTCTTTAAAATATAAGAAACTGAGAGATTTCAATCTTGGCAATTTCATAGGTTATCATACAAAGAATTCTATCATTGTAAGTAACCATAATAATTACATTAGAGGAGAAAAGAATAAAACAAACAAAAAGTCATATGGTAATTAAAATGGATATATGCTATCTTGGTATGTTTGGTTTGAATTAAATATATAAGCTTTTCTTTTGGCAGAAAAGGTACAAGATTGTTTTGAAAAGACAGAAAACAATACATATATCACCATATTTTAGTTTAGAGCAATATTTCAATTTACTTAGTTTTATATTCTGTTCTGTACCAGGATTCATTATACCAAAAATGGCATGCCCACTGTTCACAGCAGCTGCAGTGCATTAACCTAATGGATTGGAATTATGGGTTGCCGTAGGAATTGTCTGTTTTGTGCCAAATCCAAATGTAAACCCTACTGTGAAAAGTCTTGACACTATTAAATGAGCTAAAATACAATGTGTATGGAATAGGAGAAGAAGAATATTGTGAAAGCGGAAACTGGGAGACATATGGCTAATTTTAGAAAATATAATACAGTTACTCAAAGGAAGCTTCTGACCTATCTATAAATGATAGGCTAAATAAACACAAGCTGGTGAACCCATTGGACCAGGGAAAATTCTGACCAGGGAAGTTCATAAGAGAGGTTTAAAGGCAGTAGTTGCTGGGGACAACTGCGGCCATAAAACTACAGACAAAATGAAAAGATGGGAGGAAAAATGTAATGTAGCTGAGCATTTAAAAACTGATTGACCATGAAGTGCTTGACCAAGTAGCAAGGGCAGAACAGATTTGGTAGAGGAAAAATAAATATACATGGTTTGAAAAGAAAATATGGCTTGGGGAAGAGAAAGCCATGCTGCAGTTGTATATTTAAGAGGGATGAAAGCTTGTCAGGCAGGTCTCTAAGCCATCTTTCAGAAAAGATTGGTGATATAATCTGAAACTCTTGGCTAAAATTCCATACTTCAGTAAAAACAGCCTGTAATGTTGAAGATTATATCTGTAAGACTGGGTAGATAATGATACCTTACATTCACAGGCTCATAGATTTTTAAGGCCAGAAGGAGACATTATGATCAGTACTGGCTGTGGAGTTACATCCATATTCCTGTTTCTAGCTAAATTATTCTGGAGAAGAATTTAGCTAAAAAGAGGATAGATATACTGATCACCTTAAGATATTTAGTGCAAGATTTCTTAAAGACTGTCTGCCTTAGATGGTATGTAGCCACAAGTCTGGTGGTTCATAGAAAAATCAGTTGTGTGATAGGGGAAGCCATTCCAATAATGCCTATTAATGAAAGGCATATGCCATCACACAGCTTTGTTCTTACTTGGATTTGCTTAGCAATGTTAAAATGAATGCTACAAATAACATAAGCTGTTGTTGTTCTGGAAGTAATTGCCTTCAAATAATTTCAGATATATGGTGAAACTAAGGTGAACATGCCATGGGGTTTTACTGGCAAGATTTGTTCAGAAGGGGTTTGTCTTTCCCTTGCTCTAAGTCCAGAAGAGTGTTACTTGCCCAAGGTCACCCAGTGGGTTTCCATAACTGGGCAGGGATTCAAACTCTGGTCTCCAGAATCATCGTCCAGGGCTCAAACCATTGCACCATGCTGATGTGGTGTAATATTACTTGAAAAATAGTAGCATTCCAAAAGGCTTATTTAGAGGTGCCCTGGCAGCATCCAATCCACTTGAAGTTGCAGCAAGATGAAGGTTGACTCCTGCCTCTTTTTTGATCTCCAATGAGTCACTGAAGATCTGGAGGATGACCTCAGCTTCTTTCCCTGAATACATTGATAGCATTGTGGAGACCTATACTAATTTTGTAATTCTCAACAATGTGGAAGTCATAAAGAAATGCATATGTTGGTATTCAGTTATGTTGCTGGTTCTAAACTGGACTTTAAAATGAATTGAGTTTATATATAATATAAACTTTTTGGAGCTTTCCTTTTCATTAGTTCAGACTTGGTTACTTAGTCACTTGAACATTATATATTCATTCATAAAGCATAAAGTTAACACAATACTCTTGATCTCTCTTCAGTATTTGTCATATTTATTAGCAGCTAACAAGGCAAAGCATCAACAATGAAGACCATCAAAGAGAACAATCCCTATACTTGACCTTAACTTAGAAGATAATAGCATTATACCCTAAAGAAAGCGGGAGAGTTCATAACTGCCATTTCACTTTCACCTTTAGCAACTGAATAAAGTGGAAGCTAAAATGTTCTGTTTATATTTTTTAAAATCCTGTTCGTTAATAAGATGTATATTCATTCATAAAGCATAAAGTTAACACAGTACTCTTGATCTCTCTTCAGTATTTGTCATATTTATTAGCAGCTAACAAGGCAGAGCATCAACAATGAAGACCATCAAAGAGAACAATCCCTATAAATACACAAAATAGCAATAACAAGGGCTACAAAATTAATTGTTACAAAGGTGCCAGGATTCAATGAAAAGAAAGGGAGGGGGGGAAGGTTGGCACAGGAAGTAACTACTGAGGTTGTAGTAAAACCACCACTAATAAAACCAGCACTGGATCCCACTCAACTAAATAATTATTGGTCGGTTTCAAATCTCTCCTTTTTAGGCTAGAGAGAGTGATAGCCTCTCAGCTCCGGAATTCCTTGGAAAAAAAAATGATTATCTGGATCCATTTCAATCTGGTTTCAGATCTGGTTATGGAACTGAAACAGAATTAATCATCTTGTGGAGCTAGACAGGGGGAGTGTGTCCCTGATGATTCTCCTGGACCTCTTAGCAGCATTTGATACCCTCAACCATGGTATCCTCCTGGGTCATCTTGCTGGGATGGGATTAGGAGGCACTCTACTACAGTGGCTCTGTTTTTTCCTAGAGAACTGAACCCAGAAGGTGATGTTGGTGACTCCTGTTTGACACTTTGGCCAGTGGCCTGCGGGATCCCTCAGGGATCTATTCTGTCAACCATGCTATTCAATATCTGCATGAAACCGCTGGGAGAGATCATCTAGAGTTTTGGAGTTCAGTGCCATATTTATGCAGATGACACCCAACTCTATTACTCCTTTCCTCCAAAAGCCAAGGATGTCGTTTTGGTCCTGAATCGGTGCCTGTCAACAGTAATGGACTGGATGAGGGCAAATAGATTGAAATTAAATCCTGACAAGACAGAGGTGCTTCTGGTCAGATCAGGGTATAGGGATACAACCTGTTCTGGGTGGGGTTACAGTCCTCCTGACGTCACAGATACACAGCTTGAGGTGATCCTGGATTCATCGCTGACCCTGGAGGCTCAGGTGTCAACAGTGGCCAGAAGTGCTTTTGCACCTTTAAAACATGAGCACCTGCTGCACCTCGTACCTGGTGATGCCAGATTTGGCCATGGTAGGACATGCCTTAGTTACATCCCAATTGGTCTACTGCAACACTCTCTACGTGGGGCTGACTTTAAAGAGTGCTTGGAAGCTTCAGCTGGTTCAGAGATCAGCAGCCAGGCTACTAGCGAGAACACAGTATAGGGAGAAAATAACTCCCATGCTGCAGCAGCTCCACTGGATCCACTTTGCTACCAGGTAAAATTTTAAGTGCTGGTTGTCACCTTTAAAGCCCTAAACAGTATGGGTCCATACTACCTGGCAAACTGCATCTCCTCATATGAGCCTGTTCAAGCACTGCACACATCAGGAGAGGCTCTCCTCTTGGTCCCACCCCATCTCAAACCTGCCTGGTGGGAACAAGAGAGAGGGCCTTCTCTGTAGTTGCCCCCTGCCTCTGGAACTCCCTCCTGAAGGAAATCAGAATGGCTCAATCGCTGGCCACCTTTAGGAAGCAAATAAAAACTTTCCTATGTACTTAGGTGTATGGAGATGTGAATGTTTAAAGATCTGGCATGATGAAATAAGGAATAGAATTCAGACATGTCTTTTAAGGTTTTTTTAAAAAAATTAACATTGTGTAATTTATTATTGTTGTTTTCATGTAATTTGCTTTATTATCAAATGCTCTGTTATGTTTATTTTGAATTGTTTTAGTCTATTATTTTTTATTATATGGAATTGAATGTTTGCCGTTTATGTTGTGAACTGCCCTGAGTCCCCGTGGGAAGATAGGGCAGGATAGAAATAAAGTTTTATTTACTTTTATTTAATTTACTGTTTGGATATATAACACAAAACACACTGCAATCTGGTTAAATGAGTTTTTAAAATTAATCAATTTTAAAAATAACCAATTTATACTTTAAAACATGTAATTTAACAATTATCTGGATAGGATTGCCAGAACAGACTGGCTTTTGTTACTTTTTTTTCTTTTCATGCTGGAAGCATATTCAGTTGATGATTTCCTTTGATGGATCATTCCACAATTTGGGGGCAGCCAAAGAAGCTGTCCATTTAGGGTCTGGAACATTAGTTGCTACGCCAGCTCAAGATTGGCCAGTGCATGTGAGGCATACAGCCTGCTTCAAGTATGCAGTGGTTCTCAACCTGGAGTGCCCAAATGTTTTTGGCCTACAACTCCCAGAAATCCCAGCCAGTTTAACAGCTATTAGGATTTCTGGGAGTTGACAGCCAAAAACACCTGGGGACCCCAGGTTGAGAATCACTGTGTGAAAGGATGGCCACTTGTGAGACTTTTAACCTCACACAAGATTGTAGAAGAGTCTGGAACTCTCATGAGAGGCCTGTTTCTCACAAGACTTGCAACAGCCTTTCTGCAGTCTTTGCATGGCTGAAGAAACAGTGTGTGAAAGGTATGCCTTCTGCTTGCCTCAGGGTGCATCTAAACTGTCAAATTAATGCAGTTTGACATCACTTTAACTGCCATGGCTCAATGCTATGGAATCCTGGGAGTTGTAATTTTACAAAGCCTTTTGGCTTCCTTGCCAAAGAGTGTTGATACCTCCTTAAACTGAAGTCGAGCTAGAATTTGGAGGGTCGCTCTCAATAGGAGAGAGACCGCAGACCCAACAAATAAGGGTTCGATACCCTGGTGAGAAAAGGGAGCCTCTAAATAAAGGATTCCCCTTGATTTTCCCAAATAAATCTCACCAGAAAGTTGAAGAAAATGCCACCGAGTTGTTTATTGCGATCCAGCTGGAAAGGATCATTTATCAAACAGACATACCATACAACACTTCACAATACATTAAATAGCCAAAAATCAGGGTGGTCAGCTTTGAATTTCCCGCGCCCCCCCCCCTGCCAGCTCTGTGCTGATTGGCTGTCGTCATCAGCTGGAAAGGAGGCATGGGCACCTTGGCCAATCAGAAAGCCAGCACTGTTTCTACCTTTCGGCCAATCAGGAGAGGGGAGGCGGTCTGAGCAGGAGACAAAGAACCGGGGATGGTTTCTGAGTGGATTAAAAGTGACTCAATGAGTGTCCAACAGCTGGCAATAACCCCCGGGGTTCTCAAGACAGCAAGATATTATTTCTGATTGTGTGAATATACATCTGTGTCTGACATGTCCGTCAAGACCCGGATTTTCTAAAGGCTGAATATGGGAACAAGTAGGTGAGGTTTTGACAGTAGTTGTGAAATCACAGGTGTGAAGACAAAGGAGAAAAACAGTTGGGGCAATCTCTGCTTTCCAAAGGCGAGTTGTCCCCTATTGGAACGTGACAAGATCACCAGTGGGCATCCTCTTTCAGGTGGTCTTGCTCCGATCCCTGGAGGGATGCCCATTGTTTTTGTTCATGCAAGGAGATTTGATTAAATCCTTATTGTGATGGGATTGTGCACTCTCGGAAATGTGAGAGTTTCCCTGGATGGGGTCACACAAAGGTGGCATTTCATATGTTAGAGTTCATATATGGGGCATTGGTGAAATGGAGACATAAAAGGGATATTCATATTCCATATTGACCCATCCACCCACCAAAAAGTCCAAGATAAGTTCATAAACCACATGGGATAAAAAGCCCCTAAAAAAGGGTTGATTTCGAGCCCATGGAGCTGATTGAAAGGAAAAGCAGGGTGGAGGGTAAGTTATAGTTTCCTAAGTGTTAGTGCAGCCCGGAATGGGTGCTGGGGGGGGGGGGGGAGATAGAGCCTTTTGGGCTTGAAGGGAGGGAAGAGGGAATCCCGAACCCCAGAATCAGAAAAGAGAGATACATAGTAATACATGCAACAGTGAAAGGTAAAAAAGATACATTTTTACTAAAGATTTGGCTACAACATGGCTGGGGGGGATATTGGTGGAGATGTTGGGCATGCTGAGAGAGAGAAAAGAAAGGGCATGGTGGGAAAAGGGTATGTGTGTGTGTGTATATATATATATATATATAAATGAAATGTAAGCAGATAGGTAAAACAATTTTAGGTTTGAAATAGTTGCAACATTATAAAGTCTCATTGGAAATAGACACAACACTTGTTTTTCTGGTTTTTTCTTCTGCTACCCTAGAGATGATTAGATCAACCCAGATGTATAGAGATGCAAATTTTCTTCTGTCAGCTCAGACAATAGCTGGGTCGTTAGAGTTTTGGCCAAGCCAAAAGGTCACTTTGTCTCATGCTTCTTGGACCCCAACCTATTTTACTG
Organism: Anolis carolinensis; assembly: GCF_035594765.1. Taxonomy (NCBI): domain Eukaryota; kingdom Metazoa; phylum Chordata; class Lepidosauria; order Squamata; family Anolidae; genus Anolis; species Anolis carolinensis. The sequence goes on along the minus strand of NC_085843.1, from coordinate 71,951,181 downwards.
GTCTACCTTAGTTTCACATATTTATATGTGAACCTTATTATAAATCATCTTTTTGTGCAAAAGAAGGGGGGGGGGGTCTCTGTTCGGCACCAAAACTACAACTCCAGAATTCCATAGTATTGAGCCATGGCTGTGAAAGTAGTGTCAAACTTCATTAATTCAACAGTGCAGTTGCACTCTTAGTCCCATGGAAATATAAATGAGAGAAATAAGAGACTCTTAATAGATAGACCGTCATAGTATTTTGTATGAAATTTGAAGCCATTTTGCTGCATACCAAATAGAGTATAGCTGGTGTCTGTGTGTCATGCTGTTAGTGGGTGAAAAATATGGAGTTTTGGGCTCCTGTGCCCCATAGACAAAAATGTATCATACAAATCATGCTCAGGACCTTTTCTGTATCACCAAAATTTTTATCATGAATTTTTCCCCATGTGTTCAGCTCTGCCCGTAAGATGTATTTATTTCAGAGCTAAAGATGCTTTTTAAAAAAAAAAAAAAAAAAATGAGAACAGCGGCCTGATATGACCTGCATGAATAATTGAATCATACAGAATCATAGAACCATTATCTGGGGAAGATTGTCATCCTCCAAGGCACAGTTGGTTAAGACCTAGTCTCATTGTGTCTCAGTGGCATTTTATTTTGAGGAAACATGTCAAGGATCAAGTTGCAGCCTGGCATGCAAAAGGTGATTCTAAGTCCCCACTGTGCTCTTGCCTGCATTTCCAGGTTTTCCTCTTGTTAATTTTGTTTCCTTTTGATTCTATTACCATGATGAATCTATTACTTTCAGTGCAAATGGTTTCAGTGCTGTAGGGTTTTGTTGTATTTATTTGTGCTGCTCAATATTGATTGACCTTCTTCAGTATGTGCTTCATGCTGGGAAAATTAATTATATAGATATCTCACTCTCCCTGGCATTGTTCTAACTTGGCATGACAAAACTCCCCTGTCATTTGTGTTTAAAATCTGCACTTTGTATTTTAGCTCTCAAAGTTTGTACTTTACTATTACCCTTGATACTTTCCATATCTCTTGGCTTGAGGGTAGAACAAGGCCTGCAAATTAAGTATGTTTTTTAAAATGTCCTAGTGTTGTTATGTTGCCAAGTCAGAATAAAGATCCCTGGTATGTTAACAATGTATTAGTAGCTGCTAACAGTACAGCAACCAGCATCAACTCTTTAATATGAGGTCTAGTACCTATTTGTGTAGAAAAAACATGGTATGCATAAGTAAATGGGTTTAGAACATTTTAGCACAGCCATTTCAATGTAGCACACTAAACTGTCCCAAATGTCTTCTGCTCACGTGTCTTATGAGAAATTGGGGCATTGTGTAAAATGTCAAACAAATACAGTAGTGAAATGTATAAAATATATAATGTGTAAAATGATAATGATATCAATGATCATTAATAATTTTGTCAGGAAAATGCAATCAAAAAGCTTTTGTTAAGGTATTGCATAAGTCCAGTTGCATCTAATTCACATGAGCAGAAAGTAATCTGGAACCATTCAGTTCACCTCACACATATGAATAGAAACAAGTCCAATTTCACCCAACATGTTGTTGTTGTTTATTTATTCAGTCGCTTCCAACTCTTTGTGACCTCATGGGCCAGCCCATGCCAGAGCTCCCTGTTGGCCGTTGCCACCCTCAGCTCCTTCAAGGTCAAGCCAGTCACTTCAAGGATAACATCCCTCCATCTTGCCCTTGGTCGGCCCCTCTTCCTTTTTCCTTCCATTTTCCCCAGCATCATTCTCTTCTCCAAGCTTTCCTGTCTTCTCATGATGTGGCCAAAGTACTTCATCTTTGCCTCTAATATCATTCCCTCGTGAGCAGCCTGGCATTATTTCCTGGAGGATGGATTGGTTTGATCTTCTTGTGGTCCAAGGCACCCTCAGAATTTTCCTCCAACACCAGAGTTCAAAAGCATCTATCTTCCTTCGCTCAGCCTTCCTTATGGTCCAGCTCTCGCATCCACGGGTTACTATGGAGAATACCATTGCTTTAACTATGCGGATCTTCGTTGCCAGTGTGATGTCTCTACTCTTCACTATTTTAGTAAGATTGGTTATTGCTCTCCTCCCAAGAAGTAAACATCTTCTGATTTCCTGGCTGCAGTGAGCATCTGCAGTAATCTTCGTACCCAGAAATATAAAGTTTGTCACTACCTCCACGTTTTCTCCCTCTATTTCCCAATTATCAATCAGTCTGGTTGCCACAATCTTGGTTTTTTTTTAATCTTTAACTGCAATCCAGCTTTTGCACTTTCTTCTTTCACCTTGGTAATAAGGCTCCTCAGCTCCTCGCTTTCAGCCATCAGAGTGGTATCATCTGCATACCTAAGGTTGTTAATGTTTCTTCTAGCAATTTTAACTGCAGCCTTGGATTCATCAAGTACTGCATGTCACATGATGGGTTCTGCATACAAGTTGAATAGGTAGGGTGAGAGTATACAGCCCTACTGTACTCCTTTCCCAATCTTGAACCAGTCTGTTGTTCCGGGGTCTGTTCTTACTGTTGCTACTTGGTCGTTATACAGATTCCTCAGGAGACAGACAAGGCGTTTCACCCAACATATAGGAATGGCAATGAGTTTGGGACAGTTCAGGATGCTGCACTGAAATTACTGCATTGAAATGGCTACAATGTATTAGCTTATCCTTATTGATCACTCCTATAGAGATCACTCACTCACAGATCAGCCGAAGTAATTTGCATTATGTCTGTATCTGCAGAAATGACTGAAATGTCAAAATACTATACTTAGGCCCCTTCTACAGTTATTTAAAATCCAGATTATCTGCTTTGAACTGGATTATCTAGCAGTGTAGACTCAGATAATCCAGTTCAAAGCAGAAAAGTGGATTATCTGTCTTGACATTCTATATTATATGCAGTGTAGAAGGGCCCTTGTTGTAGTTCAGCCTATGATTGTGCCTGTTCCTAATGTCAATGAGGAAGTGGATCATGGGATTTCTGGGTCTGTGAGCCAGCATGAGATTTGAAGTCCTGAAACTGAACAGTCTTTGTCTCCAGCAGCTAGTGAAGACCACATTCCAGAGAGGGGCCCAGATGCTGCTGAGAAGTCTTTCTCTAGGGAAGCAAGGTCAGAAGCTGAAATGAGTCAGAGGATGAAATCCTAGGTGGAGGATTTCATAAACTCGGGGCTGCTCAACAGACTCAGGGAAGGTTACAGTGCTTGTTAGAGAAAAAGCCATTATCAGGTAGTCAGAGAAGACAGCATGATTTCATGTCTATATTAGAGAGACCAGAGGGATTTCTCAGCTGTTTAGTCAGTGTTGGTTATTGAGGCCACATCTCTTGCCAAGTCCTGGTCAAGCCTGCTAATGGAATTCTAGTTCCATGTCTTCATTCATTCATGTTATTTTGGGTTTTGAAACTACTCTTGTACCTTGAATCTTGTGGACTATTTCATATATTTAGACTTTGATGTTTTTACTATTCTAGAATAATAGAATCATAGAATCATAGAATAGTAGAGTTGGAAGAGACCTCATGGGCCATCTAGTCCAACCCCCCCCCCCACTAAGAAGCAGGAAATTGCATTCAAAGCACCCCCGACATATGGCCATCCAGCCTCTGCTTAAAAGCCTCCAAAGAAGGAGCCTCCACCACAGTCCGGGGGAGAGACTTCCACTGCTGAACAGCCCTCAAAGTGAGGAAGTTCTTCCTGTTGTTCAGGTGGAATCTCCTTTCCTGTAGTTTGAAGCCATTGTTCCGCATCCTAGTCTCCAGGGCAGCAGAAATCAAGCTTGCTCCCTCCTCCCTATGACTTCCCCTCACATATTTATACATGGCTATCATGTCTCCTCTCAACCTTCTCTTTTGCAGGCTAAACATGCCCAGCTCTTTAAGCCACTCCTCATAGGGCTTGTTCTCTAAACCCTTAATCATTTTAGTCGCCCTCCTCTGGACACTTTTCAGCTTGTCAACATCTCCCTTCAACTGCGGTGCCCAAAATTGGACACAGTATTCCAGGTGTGGTCTGACCAAGGCAGAATAGAGGGGGAGCATGACTTCCCTGGATCTGGATGCTATACCCTTATTTATGCAGGCCAGAATCCCGTTGGCTTTTTTAGCTGCCGCATCACATTGTTGGCTCATGTTTAACTTGTTGTCCACGAGGAATCCAAGGTCTTTTTTGCACATACTGCTGTCAAGCCAGGCGTCCCCCATTCTGTATCTTTGCATTCCATTTTTTCTGCCGAAGTGAAGTATCTTGCATTTGTCCCTGTTGAACTTCATTTTATTAGTTTCGGCCCATCTCTCTAATCTGTCAAGATCGTTTTGAATTCTGCTCCTGTCTTCTGGAGTGTTAGCTATCCCTCCCAGTTTGGTGTTGTCTGCAAACTTGATGATCGTGCCTTCTAACCCTTCGTCTAAGTCGTTAATAAAGATGTTGAACAGAACCGGGCCCAGGACAGAACCCTGCGGCACTCCACTTGTCACTTCTTTCCAAGATGAAGACGACGCATTGGTGAGCACCCTTTGGGTTCGTTCGCTTAGCCAATTACAGATCCACCTAACCGTAGTTTTGTCTAGCTCACATTTTACTAGTTTGTTTGCCAGAAGGTCATGAGGGACTTTGTCAAAGGCCTTACTGAAATCCAGGTACGCTACATCCACAGCATTCCCTGTATCGACCCAACTCGTAACTCTATTGAAAAAAGAGATCAGATTAATCTGGCATGACTTGTTTTTGGTAAATCCATGTTGACTATTAGCAATGACCGCATTTGTTTCTAAGTGTTTGCAGACCACTTCCTTAATGATCTTTTCCTGAATCTTGCCTGGTATCGACGTGAGGCTGACCGGACGGTAATTGTTTGGGTCGTTCTTTTTTCCCTTCTTGAAGATAAGGACCATTCTGCTGAAATGTTTTATATATAATCTTCAATAAACAGCTTTGCTGATTTAACTTGGACTAGAGTGTGGTAGTTAAGTACAGAGATGCTTCCTGCCCTGGAGTACAACAGCCCTTAAACCAGTGGTTCTCAACCTATGGGTCCCCAGGTGTTTTGGCCTGCAACTTCCAGAAATCCCAGCCAGTTTACCAGCTGTTAGGAATTCTGGGAGTTGAAGGCCAAAACATCTGGGGACTCACAGGTTGAGAAGCACTGCCTTAAATAGTGCAATAAGGGACTTCATCACATACAAGTTCATCCCCCATTCCACACACTTCTAAAACAGTTCATAAACAAAGTACCATGGAGCTCATCATATGGCACAGACTTCTGACTGTCATCTGTGGTGTTTCATTGGCAAACTGTGTCAGAAGTGTGAAGAAATGGGGGAACTGAAGCTGGGGATACATCATGTTCTGAGATCCTGATGTGCCTGGAAATGGGATAAAATGTTTTAAAACATGTGGGATGGGGTCTGTCAGATACAACCATGTTGAATTGTTTCAGTGACCTAGAGGAATGGGGGATATCCTATGCTTCCCTCCTTTTATAAAATCCTTTTGCATAAGCCTGGAAGAGTATTTTTTTTAAAAAAAATAATTAATGTAATAATAAGGAGCAGCATAATTGTAAGATATCTCCACTTTGCTTTAGTTGCATTTTCTCTTTAATAGTAATCTAGGCTTTCGAAATTGAACTATTGCTAGCCTTTTGACTTTTTGTTCATTTTTAACCAACTATAGGAAGTTAGAACAGTGTCATGAGTCTCCTTTAGAGTAAGTGGCTTGAGAGGGAAAATAAAGTATCCCAAAAGTGGTGTCTGTCTTAAGAACGGTGCCTTGAGTCTTCTCTAGAGTAAGGAGATTGAGAGAGAAAGTTAAGTATTCCAGAATGAGTGTTTGTCTTAAGAATTGTGCCTTGGGTCTCCCCTAGAATATGCTGATTGAGAGGGAAAGTAAAGGAGACCATAGAAATGGTGTCTTAGGAATGATGCCTTGTGTCTCCTCTCAGCAGGTAGGAGGAGGCAATCTCCTGTGATGGGGGTAAGCAAATTCTTCATCTTCTTTAAAGATGGAAGTCCCATTAAAAATACACTTCTACACACAGGAAGACGATTTCTTCAATTTTCTCCCAGCTCCATCTGATGAAGTCCAAGGTCTCTTGCCTAGACTAAGAACAAGGCCCAATGGACTAGGGACCCCAATTTGTTCACTCTTATCTAGATCTTTGTTTCTCCTCAGTCCATGAGCTAAAATCATATCAAGCCACTGAGTAAGTTTGATAGGAATAACCTATAAAAGATTAACCTCCATGGCGGAGAGCCTTGTGCATTTGTGCTGTCTCCACATGTGATAAATATTTTTGATTTTTCAGGACTTTGCACCACACAGGTGGCTTCTCAAAATGTAAAACCCTCCCCACTATATATGTTTTCTCTGAAGATATAGTAAGGGTCAGACATGTCCTTATATATAGCTCCTAGGTAGGCACTGGATCAGTGTTGGAATGATTTAGGAATTGGTTGAATGAAGGCTAAAATACTCTAATTCTCTGCTAACACAGTGGGTGATAAGATCTAGTAATTCAATGATACCATTGTTAACATGGGAATAAGAAGACAACACAGTTGATTTAGCTTCTCAGATTTAAATATAAAGTGAAAAATACATACAGACATATTTTTGTAGGATGCCAACCAGGTTAAGGTGAGGAGTAAAGAAGCATTTGCATACATCTCACTATGTTTGAAAGAGACAGTTTAGTCCAGGCCTTATCAAAGTTCCAATTTGAATGTGGAGCTTTGGGGTTGGTTTGGGGTATCTATGTGTTTCAGATAACATAATTGTCAGTACAATTGGAAAGAGTTCACTGCAAGTACTGCTCATTTAGGAAGAAAGGCACATGGAAGGTAAGAAGGAACATTGTGCTCCAGTTGTAAAAAAAAAAAGTCAGGTCAACGCAAAATTAACTAAAATTCTTAACAGTTAATATTTTGAACCTCAAAGCCTTGGTTTCACATGAGTATACAAGCATTTACACTATTCACTACTTTGTATATTCATTGTAATGACTGGTATACTCCGGCAAACGACATGATAATATATAATATACGGTAATACTATGTTTCTCGGTATGTTTGGTGGCCTTCCATACAATCCCTTGAGAAATCATACTGTAGTTACAGTGCAAATTGTTGTTTTTGAAATTCAAAACATCATGGTGTTAGGCTCTGCAATGCAATTTTATCTGAGTCAAGATGATCATAGTTGTTTTATTCTTTCAAGTACATTTCCTTTCCATCTCAGCTGCCTATCTTACTGTACCAGAAGCACAGATGCCTGGAAACACTTTCGAAAAGGAGGCAGATCTGCTTTATAGAAATGGAGGTATATGTGCTTTGTCTGAAATGACATTAGGCAGTCTTATGTTATTGGTTTTCTGGGTGGCACAGGAGGTGGTGACAATTAGAGTTGTTATGTAATTCACATTTAGCTTCTTGTCTGTGCTCCTAGCGGGCCTTTGCAGCCAACAATGAAATTGCTGGTAATTGTACTTTCATACATCACAAAACCAGCCAAGTATGCAAAGGCTATATCTGTACTAGAACAAACCTCCTAGGTTCGCTAAGGACTTCACAAGTGTGTTTTCCAGAATCCACGCACCTGCTCTAACTTTTGGCACTGTTATGTAAAAAGCAACAGTGCCATCATGTCAGGAAGTCAGCAAGAATTCAGCCTGTGACTTATAACTAGGGCAAAAACTACAATTGTGTTCCTTTTTAAAAAAACCAAATCTAAAGTACCTTTATTGTTGGGCTGTTGATGACCATAAAATGCCATGAGCATTTGAGAACCATATGGACTACATTTTGTCATTTCTGTATCCACTGATTCAACTATCCAAAGCTAAAAACTATATATTTTAAGAAACCCAAAAGCAAAACTTTATATGCCTTCAAATTGGCTTGAATTTAGGACACCATTATTCTTTGGATTTTCTCAGGAAGATTGAGGATCCTTGCCATTATATTCCTCTAAGGATGAGGGAACGTGACTTGCCTATGGTTACCCAGTCAGTCTCAATGGCTGAGCAGGGATTCCTACCCTGGTCTCCTGGAGTCTATTGCATTACATATGTAAGGCAGTCCCCAATTTCTGCTTCCTCTTCCCTGAAGTCTCCATTGGATAATGGTTTAATGGAAAAGACATCATGTCCCTTCTAGTCACCATTCTCAGCCAGTTTTCAGTTACACAAAGGGATTGTGGAGCAGATTTGGAAATAATTATGGTGTGCTTGTAGCAATTTTCAGACAGACATGCATTTAAATATTAATGAGGCAGGGCTAGGGGGATTTTGGGGGATTGTCAGAATTGGGTTCTGGGCTGTATTTGATCGTGGCCTGCACTGACCCCCACCCTTCACTTATCCCAACCTCCCAACTATCTTTGGGGAGTTATTGTGATGACACTGCCTATGGATTTTCATTTTGTGGCAAAACAGAAGTCAGCTTTCTCTTCACTAGTGTTCAACCTATGGAGCACTCCCCTCTCCGAAATACATATGGCCTCAGGTGATTATTGTAAATGTTCTTTTTTTTTTACTTTGACTTCTGCAGTGGAGAACTGTTTGAAGCTTTCTCTTTGTGGTATTACTGTCCCCAAATTCAGACCTATTAAATAAATTTTATAATGGTAAATCAGCTCGTACCTAAAACCCACTGTGCATAAATATTAACAAGTTTGCACAGACACCATGTGCAGTACCAGGGGCTTGTTGAACTGAACTACTTGCACATTGATACAATGTGTTAGCCAGTTTGTCAATATAGTACTTTTGGTTACAGCATGTTATGGCTAGCTACAAAACTAGGCAGCTCAGGTGATAATTCTGCACTCCACATGCTATTGGACTGCAACTCACAGCATGCCACAACATGTGGTATGCCACCAAGGGCTGATGGGATTTGCATAGAAAGCCACATGATTCCCAGCTTTACTGTAACGGATTATTCATTTTAGTCAACTACTTTTTGCTACTGTTCCATTATCCAGGCAGACTCCAAAAGGGGGTCTAGACAGAGAAAGATAGTTCATTTTACCGGGGGGTGGTGGGTGGGACTGGAGGGAAGAACACCATGTCCCCCATTTTTGCTGGTTATTCCCCAGCCCCATGTCATAAACTATGGTTTTTACCATAATGGTGACATGAGTGGGAGGAATAACAGGAAAACAGGGGGAAATTGTTTTACTTGTTCCACCCCACCCCCCAAATGGATTATCCTTCTCGGTCTAGGCCCCGTTTTGGTGTCCACCCAGATAATGGAACAGAACCATCCTTTCTGTTGGATTCTGGCCCTGGTGTGAAAAACAATTACATTTATAGCATGAAAAACAAACAGTATGAAATCTCATTTTCTGCCCTGGATTCCTCCTTCATGTATTTGTAATACAAACTACCCTGATCCTATCTGTTTAATTTGGAAATGGCTAATCGAGGGTCCATTATTTATTCTGCCTTTGATATCATTAAAGAAAACTTTCTAACAGCTGGTGGATCAAATAAACCTAATTGATTAAATGTTCGCTTGAATTTATGAGTCTGATTAGGGAACAAATGGTTTGCATACAGATAGTTTTGTATTGCTTGAGTTCATTGAGAGTCTCAGGGTGGCTTAAAAATGAATATGACATTTCAGTACTACAGCACTTTCCTTCCATATAAACAAGAAGAATAAATAAGACTGAATCTACACTGCCAAATAATATGGCTTGAATCTAAATTATATGGTCAGTGTCAACCAATATAATGCAGTTTAATTGCATTACCAGTATATGGGTAGACACTGACCATATCATCCAGATTCAAACCGTATTATTTGGCAGTGTAGAGTGAGCCTTAATGAGCTTAGGAAAGAGAATGCACTTTAACTGACAAAATGTAAGTAACTCTGTTTTGCCATGGTGTGAAATTTGTGCATACTCTTTTTTGAACTAAGAAGAGGTCACAGGAGCATTGCAATTTATTCATATTGTAATGATAATTACCGCAGCAGAACAGGAGGATGCTGCTGATCACCACTAACTGAATGCAAGAGAGAAGTAGAACAGAAGTTTAGAAGAAGGACATAGTAAACATGATTTCTCTTCAGAATTTCAACAAGCTAGGCAGAAAAACATTCTGTCCATTGTACTACTTGCTTCCATTTCTCTTTTCCTCCCATTGTCACTGAGATCAACATTTTCTGCTCACAAAACTTGGGCAGTTTTCCTTGGGCTGTTTTTGAATTCCCAATATCTTACTAAGAATTACACTCTCTCCTTGAAAGAATGTTTGTAATTATGTATTTTATCATGTGTACTGATATGTCCTTTGTATGCATGGATCAATATGATGCTTTTTAGGCTATAAAAGGGTCTACAGGATAAGTAGACAAAGTATGAAGTTGGCCACATCAACTACTCGAATCTACTTTTCTGCACATCCTGATAGCACTTATTTTATTTATTATTATTTATTTAATTTGTTTAATTTATATACCTCTCTTCTCCCCCAGCTGGAAAAAAAGAATGATAGAGTTGGACATCATCTATGGACAGATGACACCAAACTCCAAAACTCCGGATGATCTCACCCAGTGGCTTCCTGTAGATGTTAAACAACAGAGGGGACAGTACTGAACCCTATGGGACTCCACAAGACAACAGTTGTGGGGTCGAACAGCTGTCCGCTATCAACACCTTCTGGGTACGGACCTCAAGAAAGGACTGGAGCCATTGTGAACAGTACCCCCAAGGCCCATTCCAGCAAGGCGACCAAGAAGGATACCGTGGTCTACCGTATCAAAGGCTGCTGAGAGATCCAGGAGAACCAGCAGGGACATACTCCCCCTGTCCAGCTCTCTGCGGAGATCATCCACCAAGGAGACCAAGGCCATCTCTTGGATTCTTTTCAATTGTTTTAATATGGGGTCATGACTTTCAAGGTGACAAATACCTTGAAAACTGTGTCCAAAGCCTCCCAGTGAACAAACATACCATTTGACCCACCAACACCTTCTGTTCCATCTGTATACCAGCCACAATGGTGACTAGAAGCAAGGCAGTGTCCACTTTCACTCACCATTTTGAAAGGGATATGATGAAATTACAGTTGAAAAAGGAACACATGGACTGAACCCCAGATATTGCTTTCTTCCAATGTGGGCAAATTCCAGCTATTGCATTTATGAATTATAGGAATGTTATTAAAAGTAGATATAGAGTGTTATCTAAAGGGAAGTGGATAACAAGAAGAAACAATCAACAGAAAATATATATGATGTTTGTAGAACAGTTTTAGTAGTTGTGTGTCTAGTATGTATTTATTAGTGTTGAGATATATATATATATATATATATATATATATATATATATATATATATATATAATTATTAGTGATTTTTCAGGAAAGTGACACACGAATGTAATTGAAAATATAAAGAATACATATAAAAACAATAACAAACATAGACTTTGTGCTCTCCACAGTGAATTAAACCATAGAAAAACAAAACAAAAAACCAAAAAGAAACAAACCCAGGACATAAAAGAGAAAAAAATAAATAAGGAAAAACAAGACAATGGATGGAAACACAAGACTACATATATGGGCAATGTGTGAATATATATATGTGTCTGTATATGTGTGTGTGTCTCACAGTAGAGTCTCACTTATTCAACGTAAACGGGCCGGCAGATTGTTGAATAAGCGAATATGTTGGATAATAAGGAGAGATTAAGGAAAAGCCTATTAAACATCAAATTAGGTTATGATTTTACAAATTAAGCACCAAAACATCATGTTATACAAGAAATTTGGCAGAAAAAGTAGTTCAATACACAGCAATGCTATGTAGTAATGACTGTATTTATGAATTTAGCACCAAAATATCATGATATATTGAAAACATTGACTACAAAAATGTGTTGGATAATCCAGAACGTTGGATAAGCGAGTGTTGGATAAGTGAGACTCTACTGTGTGTGTGTGTATGTGTGTGTGTGTGTGTGTGTGTGTGTGTGTGTGTGTGTATATATATATATATATATATATCACACCATACACCTTAATCCCCCCCAGTGTACATATATATCCACTTCCATCTAAATCCTGTTGACCTTACCTATTTATATCTTAAATTGTAATTTGTTTTGTACATTACACCCAGCCTCCACCTTTATATGTGTTTTCTAGATTTATATTTTAAATCAGAATTTTAATATTCACACTCTTTAAGTAGTCCTTGATAGAGTCCCAGTTAGTTTGTTTTTTTTTGGCTTGCCATGATTATTTGCTAGTAAATATGTTAGCCTATCCATATTCAATAATCTCTAGGATTTTGGTGTACCACTTATTGATTTCTGTGGTGTCTTTGTTTTTCCATAACTTAGCATACACCATTCTTGCGGCTGTAGTCAAGTAATTAAATAGAGTTTCTTTATTTTTATCTACCTTGATATCTAGTAGTCCTGATAAATAATATTTTGGGTCAATTTTTATATTGATTTGTAACATTTTGTGAATTTTTTTATGTATCTTGGCTTTTTTACATAACCACCAGCAGTGGAAGAAAGTACCATCTTTATCCCCATATTTCCAACATTTATTGGATACTTTTTTTATAGTATTTGGATAGTTTTGGGAGAATCAGATAGATTCTAGAGAATATTTTGAACCAGTTTTCTTTTATATCTGCAGCATAGGTTAATTTCAATCTATAATTCCACGCTTTTTCCCATTCATCAATTTTTATAGGTCTTCCTATGTTACTTGCCCACTTTACCATACAGTCTTTAATAGTTTCTGTCTCTGTTGCCCATTCCAATATCTGTTTATAGATATTGGTTATAACTTTCCTATCCATTTTCATTATTTTATCCCAAAATGCTTCTTTTTCTTCAAATCCAAGTTTATTGTCCTTATTATATATTTCTTTAATTTGCAAGTATTGAAACTATCCCACTTTTTAAAATTTTTGATTAATCTCTTCTAAACTTTTTAATTCATAATTGCTCATTTTTTTTTCCAAGAAGTCTCTATATTTTGGCCAAATGTCACCTCCAATTTCTCTCCTGTGAAATACTTCCATTGGGGATAAAGGAATTTTTGAAAAAAGATGTCTTTTATATTTCTCCCAGATTTTTATTAGCGAAGATCTGATAATGTGAATACTAAAGTTTTTTTCAATTGATTTTTTACTGTATCAGAGGTGTACGTGCCACCCCGCTCTTAGATTTGCTCCCTCTATTGCTAAAATTTTGGATTTTGAAGGGTTGTCCAATCTTTTAGCCAGGATAAGTCGCATGCGTCATGGTACATTTCTAGATCAGGTAGTCCCAGACCTCCTCTTTTCCTTTCATCAATCATATTGTTCTTTTTAATTCTGGGTTTTTTGCCTTGCCATATAAATTTAGATATGTCCTTATTCCAGTTCATGAATTTCTGGGTTTTTCTTATAATGGGAATGTTTTGGAAGACGAAGAGCATTTTGGGGAGAATTGGCATCTTAATTACCGCTACCCTCCCTAAAAGGGATATTTTTAATGATTTCCATTTTTCTAGGTCTCTCTTTATTACCTTCCATACAGAATTGTAATTATTTTCTATTAATTGGTTATTTTTTTGCTGTTAGAATAATACCTAAATATTTAATTTTATTTCTGATTTGTAGCCCCGATATCTCTTTTAGTTCCTCCTGTCATTTTTTTGGTCATATTTTTGGTTAATATCATGGTTTTATCCCTATTAATTTTAAGACCTGAGACTTCTCCAAATTTTCTAATTTTTTCTAACCAATCCTTTATTGTATTTATAGGGTCCTCAATTATGCAAATTAAATCGTCGGCATAAGTTAGTACCCTTTAATTTGTTATCTTCCCTAATAATTTTGAGAAGTATTTCAATTGAGAAGATGAACAGGAGAGGAGACAGTGGGCATCCCTGCCTGGTACCTTTGAAGATTTTAAAATTTTCTGAATCCAATGTATTAATTTTGATTTTCGCTTCTTGTTTATCATAAATCTTATTTATTGCATTTATAAATTTATAAGCGAATGTTGGATAAGTGAGATTCTACTGTAATATGAAATGATTACTGTGGTATAATAATACAGAACAATATAATCTCTAAAACCAGGACAGTAAATAAAAAGCAACACTCTGAAAACAGGGAAATTGGGAATTCCACAAAGGAAACAATCAGGGCCAGCTAACACCTCCCAAGAAAGGATTCTTCCAGAAAGGAAGTTGAAAAGGGAGTGAAGCAGTATTACCAAAGTTGTTGTTGTTGTTGTTGTTGTTATTATTATTATTATTATTATTATTATTATTATTATTATGTTGCTGAGAACTGTGAAAATGAACACAATCTGACTCCAAGTATTCAAAAACACTAAAATCAGAATATATAAAAATTACTGTGGTATAATAAAATAGAACAATACAATCTCTAAAATCAGAACACTAAATAAAGAACAACACTCTTAAAATGGGAATTCCAGACAGGAAACAATCAGGGCCAGCTAACACCTCCCAACAAAAAATTCCCTCATGGAGGAACCAGCCAGGCTTTAAAGCTGCAATGCCATTACATGCTTATCATTTTTCCTAATTGCAGCATTCATACTTGCCTCCAACAGACAAAAAAAGAACAAACAGAAATATTGTATATTCACAAGCTTTAGGAAATAATATCCCCTGATGGCACAGCGTGTCAAAGCTCTGAGCTGCTGAACTTGTGGACCAAAAGGTCGTAGGTTTGAATTAGGGGAGCGGAGTGAGCCCTCACTGTTAGCCCCAGCTTCTGCTAAGCCAGAAGTTCAAAAACATGCAAATGTGAGTACATCAATAGGTACTGCTCCAGCAGGAAGGTAACGCCGCTCCATACAGTCATGCCACATGACCTTGGAGGAGTCTACGGACAATGCCAGCTCTTCGACTTAGAAATGGAGATAAGCACCAACCCCCAGAGTCACACACGACTAGACTTAATGTCAAGGGGAAACCTTTACCCTTTACCTTAACTACCAACAATTCCTCAATACTTTATTTCCCATACCACCATACGTTTCCACAGCAACGCGTGGCCGGGCACAGCTAGTGTATATATATACACATTCATTTATGCATATATATATGCATTTATTTATTCTGTTTAAACACCAACAATCTATATTACCACAAAATATTATACATTCAAAAATATAGGAGAGGGAAGGAAAAAACATGAAAAGAAAACATAATTATTCCACCAACACATATCTAATACATAATCTCACTAAAGTTAGTTAAGGTTCTTTTGACAATGCTTCTGATGTGATCTAAGGGGCAAGGTGACATGGGGAAAAATGAAAACTCAGTTGTAACCCCCTGTGTACCTTGTGAGGGAATATGAAATAAAGACTCCATCTTGCAATGAGTTCACTGGAAAGGGCTGCTATGGCGACAGCTGCTTGGCTGAGCCAGCCAGCGTTCTGATTGGTGGCTGCCTCTGGCTTGGCAGAGGCAGACCCATGGTTTTTCTAACTGACATTATAATTCATATTTTCCTCTTCTGGGGAGCTGACAGGAATTTTTTGGTCAGGAATGTGATGGTTGTTGTGCTCTCCAAAGTTTGACTATTTAAAGAAGAGATGAGGCATATTTAAAAGGACTGTTACATATTGTTGCCCTATATATATGGTTGAATTCTTGAACCTGAATAAAGATACTGTTATTGTTTTATTCAAGCCTACGTGGCAGCCTTATTACACAGCAGAGTTTATTTTGATTTAAAGACAGTGATAAAGCTCCATTTACATTTTTATTTTACACAACCACGCCACATATCTTTCTATGGTAAGGACACTCTTACTTGCAAGTAAGAATCTATGTTAAAGTATTTTACTGTTTCACCAAAAATTTGTGTCCAGAGTTTTATTAATCATAGGTCTCTGATGGGCCATTACTAAAAAGTCCAATTGTTAGACTACACTGACTGCAGTTCTGCAAATAAGAGAGTATTTCAGTAAGGTGCTCTAGTTCTTGAAAATGGTTTCCAACAGCAGGAAGGAATTAGAGCCATGTTGGTGATGCATTGCACTATCTCCGCATAGTGTAGGAAAATGGCCAATCAGAATCTTTTTGGCCAAAAATGTTGAGCTTACATTTAAGGTCATGGGACCTCTTTGAGAGTCAGATCTCTAGATGCTAAAGAAGGCTTGCTTGCTAAATGCTTGGTCCTCAGTACTTGCCAGTAAAAAGTTCTGTTGTTGTGTCCTGACAACCAATAGTCAATTTATCCCATGGTCTACCTGTTAAAATGAAACAGGGGTTTTCCAATTGTGCCATATTTTGTAAACTTAAATCAAATTGTTGGAAGGTTTCAATAAAATGAGGAAAGATTCTAAAATAATCCTGTCACAGATAATCCTTTCTACAAGAAATCAGAAGCTGTTGTGAATCTCATTTTAAACCCCTAGGTCCTGTGCATCTTACATAAAGGTTGAGCTTTTTGCAGATGTAGAATGAATTATACCATGGAAACCTTATTATATTTAATGGTAAGGAGAAAACAGATCCTTTCCAGATTGACACAAAGGCTTTTTAAAGTTCTACATTGGAGAAGAGAAATATATTTCCACAAAGTCATAGGGCTCGGGAACTCAATAACAATGTGACACAGTTCACACCTCTTATCCTACTTAAAACATGTATACTCTTTGTCAGATGTATTCATTGTTGCCTCAGACCCCTGTTACTTCATTTGATTGATTTGCTACCCAGGGTTAGGAATCTCAAAATGCATTGTTCAGCTTTGAGTGCGAGCACATGTGGATTACACATTTTGATGGGCCAGAGGGTAGCATCAGTCAGAAAAGGACTTTTTCCCTCCCAGAAACAGGTCAGAAAATGTCAACCTCAAAGTACAGATAATCTGCTGCTGTCATCTATAGTTTAAACAAAAGCCACTGAATGAGCAAATGAATGAATTTTATATGACTTGTCATACTGAAAGCTCTGACTTTCTAAACTAAATATTTATATTTATCTGGCTTGTTTGTTTCTGTGTTGATAATATAGAATACTTTTTTAAAAAAAGTAACGTGTCACCAGAGCAGGTACGATATGGTTTGAACATTGAACTATGACTCTGGATAGTAGGGTTATGGCTTTAAAAATATTTTAATGTTTCAGTAAAGATATTTCAGAATATCCATACAGTTACAAAAACAGCTTATACCACTCATACCCAAATTTCCCCACCGATTAGAAAAACTAAAAAAGCCTTCCCTACCCCTATCCCCATGTAGAAAATATTAAAAATACAAGAAAGAAAACCCAAATAAAAAATATTAAAATTAACCTTACACCTATCACTTGAAAACATTTCTATAAAAGAATTTAGTCATCTTTTAGCTATTCTTTATTCTCAATTTTTGGTTTTCAAATTCCGCAAGTACCTATATGTTTTCTCTCTTTTTAAAAAGTAAATGAAGAGTCGGAAGTGACTGAATGAGTAAACAACAACAAAAAATTATAAATTTTTCTAGCATCTTTTATCATATTTCCTATCTATACTGCCATTGGACTACTTGCCTATTGTAAAGATTGCTGAGATAATGTGAAATGAAACACTGTGAATGTACTAAAGACCTAAGCAAATAAATGTTTTAATAGAAGAATAACGAAGTGACAGGAACAATATTTTATGTTTGTATGAAGAACTGAATGTTATGTATTGAATGTTTGTATTGAAAGTGAATGAAGTGAATGTTTGTATTGGAAAATTGATGTTTATTTTATCTAATTTGATTTTAATTTAGTGTTTAAATTCACTGTAGCAAAAACATTATCAGAATTAAGTGAAACATCCCATCAATTATTTCAATCCTTTTAGCTTTTAGATTGGGAGACAAAAAATCCTGATTTCCCACAATAAAATAAAGAGATTAGGCAGAGGAAAATGGATCTGAAATTTCCTGACGTATTTATTTAAAAGAACTTAGAATAATCTGTGAATGGAAAAAAACCTGTTAAGGGGAATCTATCTATAATACATAGCTCATAGTGTATTAACCACCTAGTGAGAACTGTCCCTGGGTTAGGTGTCACTTCTTCTGACTACCTCCAAGGAACTATGGGCACCAAGGATCCTGAAGGCCATCCAGAATTCTTTGGTGGCGCCTCTCAGCCAATCATAATTGGAAGGCCATCTCGAAGGCGTTCCACCCCAAACCTCAATGTTTAGTAAGAGTGAGAACCTCTATTCTAGCACCAAGGGTAGCTCCCTTTTCAGGAAAAACATACAGGAACTGTTGTAGAAGTCAACCCTACACCCTCTAAAAGGGGGGGGGGCACAGTGCCTACAAAGACTATTTTACCTTTACCATGCCATGGAATCGTTTAAATGACTCAAGTAAACCTATTTAAATGACTTCACTGTGAGCCAATTACCACACCCATCTGAAACAGTGTGGGGTAGGCGAAACCCTATTCCTACTCGGCCTTTTCATGACCATTTTTTACTCACACTGTCCATAGGGTGGGAGGGTGGGTCACATTGAGACAAAGAGGACTGATGACAGTCTGCCACTCCACCCCTGTCACATGGTTGGGGTCAGTGAGACCAGCTGGCCTCAGCCAAGTCTGGCTCCTTCATGGGTGCCCTCAGATACTCCCCCTTCTCCACTGTTGCCTTAAGCTTCACCTATCTGTGATGGGTGGGGCAACTGCAAGGAATTGGAGAGAAAGCTGTTGCCCACTGAAAAAGAATGAATGAGGAAATTAAAAAGAAATACACACATATAAATGGATTCAAAAACTATAAATCTGTATTTGTAAATATACAATTATTTTAGATCCACCCCACCTCTCACCTCTGAATGGGTTGCTGAATCAGGATTCTTTCTTGTATCTTGATAAGAATTGAAGGAACCATGACCTACAGTAAATCAAGTTGTTATTTCCAAATGGAGTAGCTCCATCAAATCCAGTCAATCTACACTTGTGTAAATGAAATTGATTCAGTGAATCTAGTATCTACTGCATCTGGGATTAGTCCATGTATGCCCATATGAGTTTCATCTGATTGAAATGGATCTAAACATTAGTAGTAGATCATGATAAAGTATAGGCAAGGTTTGTTTCATTTTTAGTGTTGATTAGATCATATTTTTCAAGATTTGTTTTTCTGGGCCCAAATTTCTTGTCTACAAGATAAAAAATATACCTGGAGGATTAAGGTAACTACAGGGGTGTAAAGGCCATAAACCTTTTCCGTTAGCACAGAGATAAGTATAACAGTGCTTTTCAATTCTTGACCAAGTGTAGTCAATATAATGCATTGTTGTAATTCCATGTTTGTGCTAAGTTGTACTTTGACCATGCAGTAGAAAGAGCTGGGTAAAAAAAGGAAAACTTTTCCTTTCCTTTCTTGAGTTGAAAATTATTATCTAGACTTCAGAGATTATTTGGCAATATCCATTGTTCTTTAATGGATATTTGGTGCATTTCAGTCTTTACAACCTCATAAAATTTCAGATTTTAAAATTTGAAAACCTTACACTTCTCCCTACTAAATAAAACTATTCATTTTAGTATTCTTTTTTTATTGGATAAGATTGACTTTTCTCGTCATAACTCAGTCCCCGTCTATTCAGAGATCCATCATCAATGAGTGGTTTCACTGAACATAAGTCCCAGTAGGCTTAATTACTCTCCCCTTCCCTTTTTTTTAATCCTGTTAATGACATATGTAGGTGTAAGACATCGTTCACCTGGATATTTTGTGTTTGTGTTGTTGTTATTGAGATAGTTGGTATCGTCTTCTACCAAAACCCATCCCAGACTCACTGTTTAGCTATTACAGTCCCATTCCATGACCAAACAATGATAAATGGAGAGCAGGGAGCAAGAATAGAGAATTATCTGGTTATTCCTTTTAGCCAGAGAACCCTAACAGTTCTCAGAGGATGACATTATTGATTTCTGTCTTCGACCATAGCCATCTTGATTCCTCACCCTCTTTGCCAACCAACAAAAGGCAGTGGGAGAGGGTTTGATAAATGATGAGTTAGGAAGGCTGGGAGAAGAGATGTAACATAGTACCATCTGCCAAAGCATTACACTATTATATCCAGGTAGGATTTGGGGCATTCAGTGTGGTTTTTAGTCACCTTGAATCCCCATGGGGAGAAAGGCAGGATATATATATAAAGTTAAGAAATAATTTTACACTGTAGAATTAATGAAGCTTGACTCCTCTTTACCTGCCATGGCTTGATGCTATGGATTTATAACATTTGTAGTTTTACAAGGTTTTTTTTTCTTTGCCAAAAAGTGCCTGGAGCCTCAATAAACTACAAATCCCAGGATTCCATAGAAGTGAACCATGGTAGTTAAAGTTGTGTCAAACTGCACTAATTCTGCATCCAAGGACTGCTAAGCATTATAGATGAACCCCGACTCTCTTTCAGCTTATGAGAATGCAAGTACAAAATTAGAAAGAAAGGGTAGATTCTTTGAGAAGAAAATCAAAGAATAATGGAAAGAGGTCAAAACATAATTATATCACATTTCTCTTTTGTTTTAGTGCAGATGAAATATTCTTTTTCTGTACTCTTTGTCATGAATAAGATAACTAGCAATGAGAACCAGTAATTTCTGTCAGAAAAAGGATAAGTGATGTAATACATTCGAACAACACAGGTATCCCTGAAAGCAACATTTAATCAGGTAGTAAAGCTAGTCCAATTAGCCTGAACATTCGCTCAGGGGTTTTTATTCTGATATCATTTTGTTTCTCTAATATTGTTTCAAAATAACTGCAAAGCTGCAACATGGCTCAGAATGAGATATTTATTTGTAAACCTATTCAACTTCCATTGCTTTCTTCATGATTTAAACTCTATTTCCTTACTAAAATATGCAGAATGCCCATTAGGTAGTACAGGTTTGCTCTCATCAATTGTCATTATGGCAGTAACAACAAGGACTAGTTTTACTGCCAGGGAAGGGATGTGTGGCAGATTCAAGATGTTTCTTTTAATTATTTTTGTCAGTTCATATTGTGTTCGACTCTGGCAAAGCAAAACCTGTTCCTCTTTTGCAGCTCATAATTAAAGAAGGAAAGAAGGAAATGTTCCAGCAACCATGACAGTGGAAAAGACTTACAACATATTTTCCATATTTTAATTGTGTTCTGGGGGTAAAACAACCCTTGCAAATTGTTTTTACACTGAGCCAGTGTGTTTATTT